>NC_084555.2:25342500-25642500 GCF_033978685.3 Nerophis lumbriciformis
TCCCCTCTTTCTCTTTGTGGCTGTCCGACGGCCCTATTTCTTGATGAAAATGTCCCGCTGGATGAAGGCATTAGACGCCTGCTCTAATCCCGTGTAATTTCCCACAATCCCCTTTGCTTGCATCCTGCCAAGGAGGCCTTCTGCGCCCTGCTGAGCCTCTATAGCTTCTGGCTTTGGCTTTCCCACACCCCTGCTCAAGGAGTGTTTCCTCTACCGGCAGAGAGGAAACAAGACACTCTGTCTTTACTTCCCTTCTCTTTTAATCTTTCTTTTCATGCGAGCCAAAGCAGCAGCAGAAAAACAGCCATGCACTTATCAGTGTGCCCGATTGTAACCTTTGGCAAAACAGTACTAGAGAAAAGTGCGGAAGTCAAGCTTTAAGCATTCAATGCCAGCATCATCTCTTACACTCACCTATGTAAAATCCTTTGTACGTGTTTTTTTCTGCTGGCAGAAGCTAAAGATTAGATGGGAAAAAAGTAGAGTGACACATTTTGTGCTCTCCTTTTACACAATAGAATCAGTTTTCAAAGTTATTTGCACAGCAAGACAAAACAAGTTAATATCTGTATAACATACATATAGCTGACACTACAGAAGTCCCAGGATGTTATTTAGCTGCCACCCCCTCCTTCACTGGGTTAGGGTCTGCTCTCATGGGGTTAACTGTGACATTCACTACACCAACTGGAGGTGGGAAGACTCATAACACACATTTTTGCTCGCAGCCTAAAGCATAACAATTAGCTGAGAGACAGCTCAAAAAACTTGTAAGCCGAGGAACCATTTGAATAAAAAAGTGGTTGTTTCAAAGTCATTTGATGTTTTACAATCAAAAATTATTTATAGGGCTGTCAAACGATTAACGATATTTATCACTATAAATCGTAGTTTGTTCATAGTTATCCCAAAATTAATGGCGATTAATCTCAGAGGAATATATATATTTTTTGGCATTACTAACTGTATCCAAGACAGACACTAGTCAAGTTTTTCTTACCATGACTGGACAGCTAGTTTGTTTTAATGAAATGTTTTTAAACATTACTTGTTTTTTTAAGCACCTCAAAACAAAAATTACATAAACATTTTTTTTAAAGAATCAAAAAAAATTACATGCAGTCCACTGGTGTCTTGTCAGATTTTGTATTTTGTAGGAATACAGAATTTGTGTTCCTGTTGTAGGAGCACTTGAATTCAGAGGAGAGGAGCTACACTTCCATGTTTAGATACCAGTTTCACGCATTAATAACACACAATGTGGATTGATATGATCATAGTTTGGTTGTCAAAGATGTTTGGTAATAATCTTTCTACCTGAATAAATGCTTCTGATATTCAGAACATTACATGTTGTACAAGGTAATGGTATTCATATCTCTACCATTACAATGTTTTAACTTTCTTTATTTATGAATAAAATGTTAAATTCAGCCTGCTAAACATTCTGAAATTACGGACTATCAATCAGAACAGGTTATAAAATAATATACATGTTATTTCAATCTGCATTAAATCATTTATTTAGGTAGAAATATCATAGAATGACATTACGAAACATTTGTCACACCCACGTGACAGTTGGGCTTATGTTTCCTTTTTCCTTTTGTGTGGTATTGTAGTTCCTGTAATTTGCCCTCATTTAATTATTTCACTTCCTCTTTTCGTGCACACAAGCGTCCAAACTGCTTAGCAACCGGGACACACCTGCGCCTGGTTGCTAATCAATTACAGCACCGGTTCAATGTCATTTGCACGGCTATGCTCTGCTTTGGTTTATTAAATAATATTATTTTACTCAGCATCTGTCTACCGCCTGCTGCATCTTGGGGTCACATCGCTGAAGCTGCCTTCCACGCTTCATCTCCTGACAAAATGAATCGATCATGTGGTGACCTCCCAGTGACTCTTGTCCCCCAGTCTGCTGGTAACTTGAAGGAGCTATCTAGCGGGATAATGGCCAAGGCTGCTGAACGTGCCGCACTCTTAGTATTTTTTCGACCTTTTGGCCAGATGGGTAGAGGCCCCCGGCTTCCCCTCAAGCGTCCATTTGGCCCTTGCGCCTGTGCTCCTCGTCAGCGGCGGAGGCGCGCACCCAGCGCACGCCCACTTTACGAGTGTCCTGCACGCCAGCAGCGGTGCCATCTGGGACTTATGCGTGTACCTCTGCAGCCGCCATGCACCAGCCTGAGTCCTCTCGCCAGCAGCAGCAAAATCACTTTTGCCGTCGCCACCGGAATCTTCCCTGCTGGCTTCAGGGTTACGTACCCAGTGTTCCGGCCAAGCACCGAGGCCGCAGTTTTGCGACCCGCTACCAAAGTTGTCCCACCCCCGCCCCTTGTTTCGGACATGCTTGTATTTTTTTTTCTTTCCTTTCCACATCTGGAATACATTTTGTTTGGGGGGGGGGGGGGCATCCTGTCACGCCCTCGTGACTGTTTTGGACTGATGTTTACTTTTTCCTTGTTTGTGGTATTTTACTTCCTATCGTGTGCCTTTATTTTGTTATTTCACTTCCTCTTTCCATGCACAGGCACCTGCTTCCTGATTGGCAACTGGGGCGCACCTGTGCCCTGTTGCCAATCAGTCTCCTCTTTAATCCAGCGCGGTCTTACAGACAGCATCAGTTCATTGTAATTTGTACTGCTTTCCGTGATTTGTGCATTTATTTAGCATTTGCCTTCTTTTGTTCTGTTTTCCACACTCCCCCGTGAGTGTGTTTCTTTGGTTTATTGAATATTATTATTTTACTCACCATCTGTCTCCCGTCCATACTTGCTAACCTTGAGACCTCCAAATTTATAGCTAGAATTCACTGAAATTCAAGTATTTCTTTAATATGTATATACATAAAATAAATACTTGACTTTCAGTTCATTCTAGCTATATAAATATATATATATATATATATATATATATATATATATATGTATTTCATTATATATATATATATATACATATAAATAAAATAAATACTTGAATTTCAGTGTTAATTTATTTACACATATACACACATAACACTCCTCTACTCATTGTTGTATTTGAAAGTGCAATGCTTTGCAGCCAGTAGCACAGCCTTTGAAGGAGTGTAGGTATGGGCAGTGTAATTATCTGGGTGGGAGTCAATAACCAGGCAAGGTGAAGAAGTTACATCTCTTTACTTCATACTTCAGAACCGACTCCCACACTTGCCGTCAGGGTGCGCAATACAACGTAAACCGTTGGCCAACCAAAAAGTAACCACAGAACACTATAAGGTATCGTGTTCTGTGATTACTTTTTGGTTGGCCAAGCGGACGTGACGACAGGCTGTTCTCACTCAGGTCCCGCTACCACCAAACCCCGCCCCCCCAACCCCGCCCACCTCAACCGACGCACGGTAGCGGGGGTGTATATTGCAGCCCGGAAGAGTTAGGGCTGCATGGGATTCTGGGTATTTGTTTTGTTGTGTTTATGTTGTGTTACGGTGGGGATGTTCTCCCGAAATGTGTTTGTCATTCTTGTTTGGTGTGGATTCACAGTGTGGCGCATATTTCTAACAGTCTTAAAGTTATTTATACGGGCACCGTCAGTGTAACCTGTATCGTTGTTGGCCAAGAATGCATTGCATTTAAGTGTGTGTGCATGCTGAAGTCGCACATAATTAGTGATCGGGCCGGCACGTTGTTAGACTGGATGAAAAGCAGACGTGGCGACAGCTCGTTTTAAGGCACGCCCCCAAGACTGCAGTCCGGGTGGACAAGATATAATGACTGATGAACAACTTTGTTCGATAATGAAAGATGCCTCAGTCAAAGCCTGAGCCCCGACATTAATGAACTAGCATCCAAGAAAAGATGGCAGGTATCTGGCTTGGGCACATCAGATTAGATCAGTGTGTTGCAAACTGAGCAATTTAAAGTCCTGAATGGTTGGTTTATTCATTGTTATTTTATTTTCTAATTTATTAGCCTGTGGAAAAAGTTGATGTAGATATTTACCTCAGAAGGCTGCAAAAAGAAAAGAGGTATTAAATGTTTATTTAAATTGTATTTGATATGCCATTGATATTTTTGAATTATTATTATTATTATTTGAAACTCGATTTTGCATGTCACTATAAAGTTATATAAGACTTGCTTGTTCAATATTCAATGCAAAACTTGTTTGGGTCCCTATTAAAAGTTTAATTTGTTCAACCTTGGCCCGTGGCTTTGTTCAGTCTTAAATTTTGTCCCATTCTGTATTTGAGTTTGACACCCCTGCCTTAGAGGCAATATCCTTATGGATATAGCTGCTCTTGATGGCACCTCATGCTGAAAATAAGGTGTTTACGTCTTACTTTTTCTCACAATGTATCCTTTAACTCTCCCATACGTGTCAAGGACAGTCAAGGAGTCTTGCTTTTAACTGGCAAGACTCTGAAGATGCGGCAGGTGCTGCCTTACTCGACTACTAGAATGAAGAGATCACATTTCTGCAGTACCAGCTTCACAGCAGTACCTGGTAAAATATAATTTACTTTGATAAAATTATTCTCACTTATAAAATATGGCATGCTCGACAATGTGTTACTTTAGAATACTTTTACTTTTAAAAAGCAACAATCAATTGTAGCAAGTTACTTTGCCCCAATAAAGTAATTTAATTAAAAATTGACTTAGGCCAACTCATTCACAAATGTAATTAGTTACCAGTGAAAGTAATTATTGTTACTTTTTTGAAAAACATTCAAATATCTGGCGTGTGCCATTGACAGATATTTCATGAGCTTAGAATTACTCAGAACAGAACACCGTGCCCCTGGACATATTTTACAATCTGTGTATGTTTTAATGATGTTGAAGTAGTGCATGTACTTCCATCTTGAAAACACCAGTTTTAAACTAAAAGATCGGTCGGAACTTGTCATTGTTGCATTTTGTTATTCTGTGTGGTTGGTAGCCCCATGTTGACGTTTGTAACAACAACATTACCCGACCTGAACTAATTGGCCTACCATGAAATTACACTTTACCTTTAGCCGATAATCATTACTTATGTGTCTCTCACCCCTTCCCTTTAACTAAAGAAAGACAGTCAATTAAAAAAAAACACACCTCTTATTTATAGCTTCTGTTCTGTGCCGGGTAGAGTGAGCCAGGTCTGATAAAAGCATTGCATTGTAACGGCGGTGTAACGTTTAAAATCGGGGACGTGCATTCAGGGTGGGCAGTTTAGGCAGAGCCACACTTGTCATGATGTAAAAAATAATGATATATATATATATATATATATATATATATATATATATATATACAAAGTTTGTATATACACACACACAGTATATACCGTATATTAAAATATATATATATTTTTTAATTGCTTGCAGTGTGACCCCAAGATGCAGAGGCGGCAGGCGGAATGCAGGTAAAAAGTATATTCAATGAACTAAAAGAATAAAGTGCATGTTTGGTAGTGCACAAAACCCGTGGAGGCATACTTGCCAACCCTCCCGGATTTTCCGGGAGACTCCCGAAATTCAGTGCCTCCTCCGAAAACCTCCCGGGACAAATTTTCTCCCGAGAATCTCCCGAAATTCAGGCGGCGCTGGAAGCCACGCCCCCTCCAGCTCCATGCGGACCTGAGTGACGTGTCAACAGCCTGTATTCACGTCCGCTTTCCCACAATATAAACAGCGTGGCTGCCCAAACACGTTATAGCTGTAGAATGATCGAGGGCGAGTTCTTGGTTTCTTATGTGGGTTTATTGTTAGGCAATTTTATTAACGTCCTCCCAGCGTGGCAACAACACACAACAACAGCAGTCATGTTTTATTCTACCGTAAAGCAGTTTGTCTGCCGTAAACAGCAATGTTGTTGTAATATATTGAGTTGGAGGCAATAACCAGGCGAGGTGATGAAGTACGTCTCTTTACTGTAGACTTCAGAACAGACTCACACACTTGACGTCAGGTGCGCAACACCACGTAAATCGTTGGCCAACCAAAAAGTAACCCCAGTACGCTATAGCCAACATTCACCAGGAGATGGCAACAGACAAACATAGACCACTCTAATACATTCCTCCCCTTTTAGAAATGTAGAAGTTACTCAAAATAAATAAACAACCCAACCAAAAAATGCAGCAGCTCAATTAAAAAACTGTACTTAAGCTACATTCTTTTTTTTTTTTTTTTAGTACTGAACTCTTAACCCTCATTTGAAAACAATAACATGCTTACTATACAAACAGTATTTGTACACCTTTAACACAGATTTTTATACTGTCTTCAGAGATTCCGTTTTTTTTGGTGGTACTCGAAACCTTTCTGGGTACCTGCGAAAGGGTGTTCAGCATGGTTAGAAAAATAGTGACAGAGAATAGAACAAGGATGGACAATTCAACCCTTAACTCAACAATGAGTAGATGAGTGTTATGTGTGTGTATATGTGTAAATAAATGAACACTGAAATTCAAGTATTTATTATATATATATATATATATATATGTATATATATATATATATATATATATATATAAAATAAAATAAATATATATATAGCTAGAATTCACTAAAGTCAAGTATTTCTTATATATATATATATATATATATATATATATATATATATATATATATATATATATATATATATGAAATACTTGACTTGGTGAATTCTAGCTGTAAATATACTCCTCCCCTCTTAGCCACGCCCCCGCCCCACCCCGACCACGCCCCCCCACACCCCACCTCCCGAAATCGGAGGTCTCAAGGTTGGCAAGTATGCGTGGAGGTAGCAAAAAAGGCAAAGGCAAAGCAGGTACAGCAAGCATAGGAAGGTTATGCTGTGTGGAGGTGCTGAGCACAACGCAGACAGAATGGCTCAGGGCTCGCTTTCCACATCTACAACAGAGACACGCAGCCCGTACTCGCGTTCCACATCAGCGATAGAGACACAGACCCTGTACGTCCCTCACTCACCTTCAAAGTCGGCTACTGAGGCACTCAACCTGCGCTCAACCCTCCACACCGCCATTTGTCTCTTCCTCGCTGGCTGCAAGGACTTATGGCCTGGACTGGTGGCGGTCATCCAGTCCTTTGTGGCGAGAGCGCAGGTTGATGACCCTCTGCCAAGTCCTCTCTTCACCCTTCTTTGATTTCGAACTTTTTGTTTTTACGTCTGGAATCCATTCATTTGAGGTGGCGTCCTGTAACGACGCTCTATGACAGTGTTGGACTGATGTTTATTTTCATGTTTTGGTGTTATTTCCATTCCAGCACTCTTATTTTAGTTTCCATTTGTTGTGCACTTCCATTGTCTGCAACTAAGCTCTCTATACAGGGCTGGATCATTGCATTGCATTCTGTTTGCAATGTGCTTAGCATCGCCACGCGGCATAAACTTCCTATGCTTGCTGTATCTGCTTTGCTTTATTTTGTTCTACCTCTACAAATGTAGTGTTTTGGCCATCCCCTAACAGCACTAGTTTCCTTTTTGTTCATTTAATATACTTTTTCATGCATCTTTTTTAAACATACTCTGCGTCTCTGCATCTTGGTAGTGATGGGATCGGCAGTTCTTTTGACTGTACTGAATCACTAGAATCAGTTCCTTAAATTGAGTCGTTCAAAAAAAAAAATAGGAAGGGGGGGGGGGGGGGGGGGCGTGCGTAGTACAGTACAGTGCAGACATTTGCGGGAGAAGCAGCAAATAGGGTGAACACGAGTCCCTACACAGCTCTGTGCATGCAGTACACCAGGCAGTGAGTGACACAGTCAGCACAGTTCAGTACGTGAACCTGAATCACTTCTGCAGCAGCAGTTCTGTGTGCAGGTCGGCGAATCACGAGTCAGTCAGTAACAGCTTCCCCAGCGACAGATCTCGGTGTGTGTCAGTTCGCGAACGACACAAGATCTCAGCACCCAATGAAAGACGCGCACAGTGACTGAACGAGAGCCTCAATGTGACGCCCTCCTCCGCGACACAGTCAGTTCTCTGTGTCAGTAGGTTTGCGAGTCCTGATTCTGTCCTTCACTGAGTGATTCATGTCGTTAATCCGCGGTGAACGAATCGTTTGCTCAGTCCCGCCGCCATGATGAGTAGCTGGCTGCGTCGTTCGCCGACGTCGAGGGTTCAGTGAGTCACAAAATGCGCAAGTTCCACTCATACCGGTCGCGGCGGAGCTCAACTGAACTGAGAAAGGAACGAATCAGTTCATGAAGTGATTCGGTTCAGTTCAAAAAGATTCGTTCTTTCGAACGAATCGTTCACGAACGACACAACATTACATCTTGGGCATGAAGCAACTCAGTCAGTTCCCGACACATAAGAACGCTACGCTCGCATAGTTCACGTTTACTACTTTGTCCAAGAAGAGGTAAAACGGGAGGTAGAGACTTTGGCATGTAATATGGCTGTCCGGTGTGACCATCTTCCTGATTAAGTCCAAGGGGACCACATCCTCCCCGTATTAAAGGTAGTTGACCCGACATAAACTACAGATAACACTTGTTCATAGCATGTACTGTAAATGATGATAGTTTTTAGTTAGTTTTTCATTGTACATCTTAGAATTAAATGTGACAAAGCAAAAAAAGGATAAAGTCAGTCTGACCAAGTACAGCATTTCTGTGCAATGCTATAAGATTTGCTATTCAACACTAACATGAGGTAAGCTCCACTTTTCACTTCCACCAATTATCAGAGATAATGTGTGCCAACCAAGGACATTCCAAATGGGCAACAGAACATGGAAACCCTCTTCCTTAAGACTTCTGCTTCTGACTGAAATAATGAAAGTTTACTCTGGAGCAACATTGCTGCCAGCACTTCCCTTTTGTCCCGAGTTATTGCTTTTACTCTTTGGACAAAAATGTGAGCTCAGCAAACCTAAATGTGTTTCTCTCATTTCCTCCAAGACTGGCTACACCAGTGGAAAAGTAAGAGTTTATATGGTGGTTAGAGACGCTGCATCGTAATAGTCCTTAGAGGCGGGAAACATGTCACGTATGCACTAAAAAAAATATGATTGATGGTTGATTTACAGCAGATGTACGGTTAATCGTCATTTAGGTGTTTCCACCGTGTAGCACATTCCCTAGACCATGTATTCATCTCCGTCACATCTGGCATACCTTAAACCTCCTGTTGGGGGTGTGACGGCTCACAGGCATTTCTTGCGGCATCTGGGAAGTCATCCCTGAGAGATGCGGCCATAGCTGGGCGAATTGTTAGAGCCAAACGTAATCACACAGTCATCACGTCTACCGTGTGACTGTAAATCAAAAAAAGCATCGGATCATTACAACACGCCAGCCTCCATATGTGTGTGCAAGAGGTGCGCAGGGCATGTGGAAAAGGGAAAAGGAAAGAATGGTCATGGGAAAATTCTCACATGGATGAGATGGATGGTTGGGGAGCGTGATGCCTTCGTGTAGTTTCATTCAGACCATGTACCACTTTATGATGTTGGCCAGAGGCTGGAATGAAGGTCATAAAGTGGCAATATACGAGATTCAGTTTAAAGCACAAGGGGAAGCTTACAAGAAGTATGCACACAAAACCAAAAAACATTAGGAATTTCAGTCATACACACTACACACATACAGCAAGCACATAGTGCTTATAAGTATACAGTGATCATAAAATAAGCAATTTCCGGTATTAAAAAGATAGTAAATTGGTATTGAAAAGATCGTAAAAATGTATCTCACAGGCTAAATTTTAGTACATTATTTAGTTTGGTGATGTCTTGAGCATAAAAACTGTGTAATAGTCTGGTGGGCCGTGTTTTAACTCCTGATGGCGTCTTCCTGAGAGGAGAAGGTTGAACAAGTGGTCAGCAGGGTGGGATGAGTCCTTCAGGATTGTGTCTGTTTCGGGAGACAACGGTTGTTGTTATTTTTCCAGCAGCTTTTCTCACCTGAGAACCCTCAGGAAGTACAGTCACTGCTGTGCCTTCTTAACCATGCAGTTTGTATTATTTCCCCAAGTGAGGTCCTCTGAAATTTTTGTGCCAAGAAATTTAAATGCTGGCACCCTCTCCATGCCTACCCCAAATATCTCCAGGTGCTGGTGGTTGGACTTTTTCCTCCTGAAGTTGATGATCATCGCCTCATCAAATTCATGCATGAATCCTTCCAAGGTTATGTAAACACACAAATTGGAAAAGGCTCGGTACCGGAATATTAGGGCATTGTTGTGGTATTTGTTAAGATGCACGTGCAATGAGTCGTGTTTCTGGGGTGAGGGCGAAAATAATTTATTGGTAGATATCATAGATGTGAAGGTGGGCTTTGATTGATTGATTGATTGAGACTTTTATTAGTAGATTGCACAGTGAAGTACATATTCCGTACAATTGACCACTAAATGGTAACACCCGAATAAGTTTTTCAACTTGTTTAAGTCGGGGTCCACTTAAATGGATTCATGATACAGATATATACTATCATATATATACTATCATCATAATACAGTCATCACACAAGATAATCATCAGGGTATATACATTGAATTATTTACATTATTTACAATCCGGGTGTGGGATGTGGGGGGGGTTAGGTTTTGTTGTTATCATCACTTCAGTCATCAACAATTGAGAACAGAGAAATGGACATTGAAACAGTGTAGGTCTGACTTGGTAGGATATGTACAGCAAGTAGTGGACATAGAGAGAGAGAGACAGATCAGAAAGCATAAGAAAAAGTATCTACATTTGATTATTTACATTTGATTATTAACAATCCGGGGAGGGTGTTCGTTTAGGGTTGAAGTTGCCTGGAGGTGTACTTTTATTGCGAATATGGAGGGGGATAGAGATGCCCTTTCTTTTACACCTGTTGGGAGCGCATTCCACATTGATGTGGCATAGAAAGAGAATGAGTTAAGACCTTTGTTAGATCGGAATCTGGGTTTAACGTGGTTAGTGGAGCTCCCCCTGGTGTTGTGGTTTTGGCGGTCATTTACATTAAGGAAGTAGTTTGACATGTACTTCGGTATCAGGGAGGTGTAGCGGATTTTATAGACTAGGCTCAGTGCAAGTTGTTTTACTCTGTCCTCCACCCTGAGCCAGCCCACTTTGAAAAAGTGTGTAGGAGTGAGGTGTGATCTGGGGTGGAGGTCTAGAAGTATGGTGGCACAGCGAATTCCGTATTTGACAGCAGCGCATCCCAACGAGTTTTGCAGCTCCCATGTAAAAACATCCTCCCAACACTTTTAGTAAAATATTCTTGTATGCAGACAAATATATTTCATAGAGCAAGCTGTTTTTACGGCACTTCACACCAGGAAGCAGCGACTGTTCTGAGGACGGCGAAAGTGATATCTTAAACTTTAAGCAGATAAGAGTTATCTCTTACTCTCTAAAAACTTTTAGTCCGCACACAATAATTATTTACTAATATTTAAAAAAGACACAATGAACGCAAGAAAACTGTCCTCCAACACACTCACCTAGTCTCATGGAGGGAGAAGGAGGGGTTTAAAGTTCACCGATTTGACTGCGAGGTCAAAAGCCAAATCACCAAAATCATTGACTATTTAAAGACAGCTCTAATTTTTATGATATATATATATATATATATATATATATATATATATATATATATCTATATATATATATATATATATATATATATATATATATATATATATATATATATATATATATATATATATATATATTAGCTTTGTTACCTCTGGGTAAAGCCTATATAACTTATGATACATTGTACTGACCTACCTTTACTGTTCTTAAATGCACAACATGTATCACCGTGGCCCCAAAACCCTTCAGTTGTTCTGTATGCTATATCTATATTAGTATAGTTCATGTAAGAAGCTACGTTTTTATCTTTTGCATTTTGTGCTTTTACTATAACAAAAATGAACCAAGCCATGGCCCAAAAACCAAGTTATGTACTGAACCGTGAATTGTACGTACCGCCACACCTTGATTTCGGTACCAAATTTGGTAGTTTTATAGGCACTGATAGTCTAGCAATTCACGTAAAATTAAACATATTTCAATATCAATAGCTGCACGTGACGTCACATTTTGTTACAGGTCTCAGCACCAGTTTAAGCACTTGGTGGGCAAACAGGCGTTCATAGTGGACTGCCTCTGGGTAATGTTGCACTTTTCCAAGCCAAAATAATAAGCATGCCTGATTGAAAGTGCTCAAACGTAAGCCTCCACTTTTCAAAATGTGCTCGCTTGAAGCCAATTTACATTGGATACGCCATATAGATGCTATTGATTAGCATTCACAATTTTATATGGCTATTTCAACCCCTACATATTTGGCAATCAAAACTACAACTAAGATGCACGTTACAATTAATCAACTGGTGTGTAAAAAGTGCAATACTTACAGTATAACACTTTGTAAAGCTCAACAAAAGACAAGACTGACACATTCAACTTAATGGCAACTCACTGAGGACTGACTTACATATAAATGCATACCAGCTTACGAGACCCATGAGTGCAAAGAAAAAAGTTATTAAAAATGGACAGCACAGTTATCAAGATCAGTGTTGAATGCTAAATAAAAACTGAGATTGTATTATTTATCAAACACTAATTACCACATGAACAAAAGTACCGAATATCCTTAGTTACACCCCTAACTATTATGGAGTGTATCGATGGGTGTAAGTACTGACATTTTTTTCTAAAAGTATTGTATGCAAAAAACTTAAAGAAGCTGTTTTTTTCATGTATGCATAAAACAATGTTTACCAAACATGTTCCACCCAGAGGACACATACTCAAAGATTTAAAGCATGCGAGTGCCAATTTAATTCTTGATGAAAATTCTCAACAATATTTAATCTTTACAATCCTATCCGTTTTTTTTTTCTTTCTGTTTCTTATCTCTTTCTCCTGCTGCTTTTATCCCAGTAGCCCAGTAGCTGTGATCTGCAACCTTTGAAGAACAGCTAAATTAAATTGGTGTCTGTTGTCCCTAAGCCCTGATATGCTGTTGGTTGTCTTTAGATGTACTGAATGTGGCCTCTATCTACTCGCTGATCCTCTCAGTGCTCTGTCAGTCAAATCGCTGAGGTCACCAGGTTCAGACAGCACTCTGCAGCATCATTTATTGCGGTATTGGCTGCAGCCACTGGGTTCAGAGCACAATCAATAGGCTGTCAAATGCACATGCACTCGTATATTCACATAAAGATAAAACACACTTCAAACCAGATAATTACGGCCTTTTGTAAGCTAATAAATGTAAATTGTGTACACTTTGACAGTATATCTAATCTCCTCCTTCATTGTTACTGCTTACAATGGCTTTGGAATAGGTAGCTTTCCTCTAAACAGGATTGCCAAGACATTAGTTTTATGGTCTATATGTAAAATAATGTTGCGTTCTACAAATGTTCAGATGAAAATGTGATTTAACATTTTCAGTTTAACTTAGAATAGAACATAAATAATATTGTCTATTGTTCATAATCATCACGACCGATGGATTTTTTTTAATGCATTCTAACTGGTTTTCTATTCTGCCCATTTCAAAATAAAAAAAAAACACCCAAAAAGCGGCAACAATACTCCATTTACATTTCGGGACTTGAATATTAACCAAGTATTAGTGGTATTTTTAATATAAGAACTAAACCGGACAAACTATTTATAGCGACGTCGTGATCACTTCCGTGTGTCGCTATGTTTACATCATCCAGTTGTCTGCTGCTTCCTTGCTTCCCTGCTCCCTGGAAGTTTATTGTAGATCATAAATCATGCCTATTACCTGGATAGAAGAAGGCAGAGGATGTATTCCGACAAGTTGGTAGACTTTTACAGCCAAATTAGACTTGGAAATGGCGAGAACCGACACAAAAAAGACGTTTGGTTCCACCTGCCTTTTCTTATTATGAGTCATTCTTCATCGAAATAGGAATATATGAAGATCCCTGCAGGCTGCATCCTAATGATAGCAGATCTTGTACAGTAAGTGATGTTTTATTATGTTTGTTGGCTGTCAAAGTCTGCAGTGAGAAATAATCAGTGAGTGTTAAAAAAAAGCGAGCATTATGATGCGTTTTTTAAATGAATGTGCCGCGTATGCTTAAAATGACCAAAATACGTAAAAAATAAATTTTACCATAAATGTGCCTATTTCTACATTACTTATATACTTACAGCATGTACATACAACCTTAATGGAGGTGTTTGGATGTTTTCTTAAGGGCTTTATAGGCAAAATAGAGTGACTCCATTGTAAGCAAACTTTTGATCGAATTGATTTAATATTTAGAATGCATAAAGAAAATCCATCCATCGTCATGTCTTTCAAAAGGATTGTGAACGATAGGCAAAATACAAAAAATAAAAACGTGCCGTTCCCCTTTAAGGTTTATTTAAAAAATATATATATGTTTTCATGCACTGTGTTTTCAGTACTGCTTGTCCCTTTAATTAAATGGTGACTAGGTGCACCCCACCTCTTGCACAAAGTCAGCTGGGATGGGCTCCACCATACCATGACCTTAATGAGGACAAGCGGTACAGAAAATACCTGGACTTTAAAGGCCTACTGAAATGCGATTTTCTTATTTAAACGGGGATAGCAGGTCCATTCTATGTGTCATACTTGATCATTTCGCGATATTGCCATATTTTTGCTGAAAGGATTTAGTAGAGAATATCGACGATAAAGTTCGCAACTTTTGGTCGCTGATAAAAAAGCCTTGCCTGTACCGGAAGTAGCAGACGAGTAGCGTGACGTCACAGGTTGTGGAGCTCCTCACATCTGCACATTGTTTACAATCATGGCCACCAGCAGCGAGAGCGATTCGGACCGAGAAAGCGACGATTTCCCCATTAATTTGAGCGAGGATGAAAGATTTGTGGATGAGGAAAGTGAGAGTGAAGGACTAGAGGGCAGTGGGAGCGATTCAGATAGGGAAGATGCTGTGAGAGGCGGGTGGGACCTAATATTCAGCTAGGAATGACTAAAACAGTAAATAAACACAAGACATATTAGCCACAACACAATCAGGCTTATATTTAATATGCCACAAATTAATCCCGCATAACAAACACCTCCCCCCTCCCGTCCATATAACCCGCCAATACAACTCAAACACCTGCACAACACACTCAATCCCACAGCCCAAAGTACCGTTCACCTCCCCAAAGTTCATACAGCACATATATTTCCCCAAAGTCCCCAAAGTTACGTACGTGACATGCACACAGCGGCACGCACGTACGGGCAAGCGATCAAATGTTTGGAAGCCGCAGCTGCATGCGTACTCACGGTACCGCGTCTGCGTATCCAACTCAAAGTCCTCCTGGTAAGAGTGTCTGTTGTCCCAGTTCTCCACAGGCCAATGGTAAAGCTTGACTGTCATCTTTCGGGAATGTAAACAATGAAACACCGGCTGTGTTATCCGGCACAACAGTCAGGGGGTGCATTCTACGGCTGGGGTGCGTTATCCGGCACAACACCTGCCACAATACACCGCTTCCCACCTACAGCTTTCTTCCTTGCTGTCTCCATTGTTCGTTGAACAAATTGCAAAAGATTCACTAACACAGATGTCCAGAATACTGTGGAATTTTGTGATGAAAACAGATGACTTAATAGCTGGCCACCATGCTGTCCCAAAATGTCCTCTACAATCCGTGACGTCACGCGCAGGCGTCATCATACCAAGACGTTTTCAGCAGGATATTTCGCGCGAAATTTAAAATTGCACATTGGCATGTGTGGCAATGTTAAGATTTCATCATTGATATATAAACTATCAGAATGCGTGGTCGGTAGTAGTGGGTTTCAGTAGGCCTTTAAACGTGTGGCAAGAGTAGGTCTATTATCCTTCAATTAACGGTTCTTCGTCTCTTTAATTTTTTTTTTTCAAAAACACACTCACAATAAAGCAAAAAGAGTGACATTAAATTAGTTTTATTGAGGAAGAGTTCCTCTACCTAAAGTTCCTAAAGCTACGACGAGAGTTTGAAGCTGTTTTAAAGTGCTTCCGACGACACAGAGTGGTACAAGTTGACCGGCTGACACCTCAAGTTGATCTCTAAATGCCGCAAGGTACTAAATTGTTGAAATAAACAAGTTAAAAGTGCTGCAAGTTGCTGAAGAAGCAACTGTCGTTATCGAGCTGATATGAGAGGCACTGACGTCAGCGAGCTGCTGTGATGTCAAAATCTAAAAGAAAATCTAAAATCCTGAAACCTTCGGTGTCATCTGAATCAAATGATTCTCTGGACACAGGACATGATGGGAAGCAAGACTTGATGCTAAAAAAATAGTCGATGACATAGAAAGAGTTAAAATAGAACACAAAGCAGACTTGGAACAAGTTATAAGAGAACTTTAAGAAGATCTGAAAAGTCTGCAGGAAAATACATAAAGTCTGTAGAGTCAGAATAACAACATAAGACAGGACTTTCAGGAAATATGTCAAGAAATGAGAATTATTCAAGAAGACATGATTGCAGTGAAACGAGACAACAACATGCTGAGGAATATCCTAGACGAAATGGATTAGGATAAACGAATGAATGATATCATTGTGACAGGACACCGTATTAAACCAAGATCCTACGCGAAAGCTGTGAATAATGGAGAACAACCAGATGACATGAATGTTGGCTCAGCAGTACAGCAAGTGATCAACTTTCTACAATCAAAGGAAATTGAAATCGACTTAATACCATCGAAACATGCATCCCACTGAATGGAAGAAACAACAACACCACTCCAGTCATCCTCATGAAACTCCTTAACAGAAAATCTAAAATGGCACTGCTGAAACTTGGATAAAAGCTGAAGGGAACAAACGTGTACATGACTGAACATCTCACAAAACGTAATGCTGAAATCGCCAAGAAAGCATCCGACTTGAGAAAGCAGTGAAAAATTCCGGGACCTTGCAAATCTACATCAAGAAGCAAGAGTCCTTGTTGTCCATGACATCAGGGACCTGAACAAATATTAAAGTTGACACTGCTTCCACAACGACGAGGATAGTGAAGTCTAACGGAAAACAAACAGCTAAATAAAGCAAGCTACTCTGTTCCAAGGGACCACTAAACAAGAAGACCTAAATTCAAGGAGCGCATCCACCTACAATTATAGAGATTATTGAAACAACATCAAGGACTGTTGAACAAAAAAATATGGAACTGAAAAACTTTTGCAACAAAAACCATGAAAACCAGGATTTGGATAATTATATAGATCCAGGTAAAAAAAAATTCTCCCATATCAATAATAATGGTTTATATTATACAGATGAACAATATAACAGCAACATTCAATGTGATAACAAATTGTTAATTATTCATTTTAATAGCAGAAACTTGTACGCAAATTACAACAACATGAAGCACTTTTTAGAACAATTCAGCAAACCCTTCAAAGTGATCGCTGACACAGAAACATGGATCATTGATAAAAAAGGAATATATTTTGACCTGGAAGGATATGAAATAACTACATCAACAGAGCCAACAAAAACAGAGGAGGAGTAGCTGTGTACGTGATGAAGAACCTGAACTACAAAGTGATAAAAAAAACATGTACTATGCTATAGATAATATCTTGGAATGTATGACCATTGACATATGTCAGGGAATAAGCAAAAACATATTCATCAGCAATATACAGTACATAGATCACTTAAGTCAAGTATTCAAATATTTGAAGACTGGATCAAGGCAAATGTTATGGACACAGGTCCATGTGGTGACTTCAATATTGACTTATTGAAGCCCAACAAGCAAAAGTCCATTGATGACTTAATTGATGCAATGTATAGCATCAGTTTATATCCTAAAATCATAAAGCCCAGCAGAATCACAGGACACTGTGCCACACTTATTGATAATATTTCTACCAATGATTTTGATAATAACATTACAGGTGGTCTACTTATAATCGACATTAGTAACCCTCTGCCAGTTTTCGCAATATATGATGGAAACTACAAGAAAAGGAACATGGACGGCAAAAATACATTTCGAAGAATATGCATAGGAAAGAGTATGATTGCCTTCAAAAATGTGTACAATGACAATTATGTTGATAAAGCATATGGTACATTTTTAAACACGTTTATAATACTTCATGACAAACATTGTCCATGGAAACAACTCAGTAAAAATCAACAATGGATGACAAAAGGATTAAAAAAAATGTTTGTAATAAGAATAATACATTATATAAAAAATTTATAAAACAAAGAACAACAGAGGCAGAGAATAAGTGAAAATGATTTTCTTTAAAAAAAGCTAACTAGCATACTACAAAATGTAGAAAATAATATTACAGTCAATTATTAGACAGGAACAAAAACAATATGAGAGCAACATGGGGCATCCTCACGAGCATTATTAAAAATGGCACTAAGAGGGATTTACCCCCAATACTTCTCAGATGGAAACGTAAATAATGACAACATGAAGGAAGTAGTTGAAAGCTTAAATAATTACTTTTGTAAATAGTGGGCCAAAATTGGAGGAAAGGATTCCAGACCCAGTTCCAACCGAGGACTTCAATGACACCATAGATAGAAAGCCTAACTCAATGTTCCTCACGAAAGTGACGCAAGCGGAAATAGTTAAAATCGTGAAAAAAATGCAAATGTAGGACTTTAATCGATTGTAGTGGAACTGATATGGAAACGATAAAAAAGGTTATTGAAGAGATCTCAGGACCCATCCATCCATCTATTTTCTACCGCTTGTCCCTCTCGGGGTCGTGGGGGGTGCTGGAGCCTATCTCAGCTGCATTCGGGCAGAAGGTGGGGAGATTTCAGGACTATTAATGTATATTGTTAACCTATCATTTCAAACAGGCAAATTCCCAAACAAAATGAAAATAGGTAAAGTTGCACCAATTTATAAGACTGGAGACAAACACCTATTCATAAATTACAGACTGTTTTCTTTACTTCCACAATTTTCTAAAAGCATTGAAAAACTGTTTAATAACAGATTGGAGCGCTTCATAAACAAATATAGAATACTCGCTGAGAACCAATATGGATACAGAACTAATATTTCAAATTTGATGGCTTTAATAAAAATAACAGAGGAAGTTACCAATGCAATAGATGGTAAACAATGTGCAGCAGCAGTGTTTATGGATCTAACCCAAGCATTTGTCACAATTAATCACAATATTTAAATCAAACAATTACAATGGTATGGCATCAGAGGGTTGGTCTTAGAATGGATTAGAAGCTACTTAACCAAAAGGAAACAATACGTGAAGCTTGGCGAACAAATTTCTACAACACTAAATATATCCTGTGGAGTACCACAGGGATCACTACTGGGACCCAAATTGTTCCTTTGTTGTATTAATGACAATTGTAAAGTTACAAAAGACTTAAAGTTTGTATTATTTGCGGACGATACAACAGTGTTTTGATCAGGAGAGAACACACAGAAGCTAATACAAATGATAGAAGAAATGAACAAATTAAAACAGATGAAACTAAAATAATGCTATTTGGTAACAGTAGAAGGGAAAGTTAAACACAAATACAAATAGATGGAATAGAAATTGAAAGAGTAAATGAAACCACATTTCTAGGTATAATAATAGATGATAAAATTAACTGGAAATCTCATATAAAAAATATACAACACAATGTGTCAAGAAACACGTCGATGATGAATAAAGCTAAACTTGCATTGGACTAAAAATCACTCCATATTCTCTACTGCTCGCTAGTGTTACCGTATCTGAGTTATTGTGCGGAAATAACTACAAAAGTGTACTTCATGATCACGTCTCGTCCATAGTACAACTACAATTTTTAAAAGTCCTCACATTGGTGCTCAGTCTTATTTAGAACCCGCTTTAGGAAAAGAACTGGGAGGGCAAACGGATAAAAAGAGCAGACAAGCAGAAAGATAACAACATACTGTATCAGCAATAAAACCAGACAAGATTGCCCAATCTTCAATCTCTCTATCTACTTTCAATTGGAGTATTATTTCCCCTTTCATTGTGAGTGCAGCTGCTTCCTGAACTGCACGGCACATTCTTTAGGTCTGCTAATGTACAAGTGTGAATGCTTATATGGAATCACAAGGTCAAAGATCAGCCATTCAGCAAAGGTCAGAGAGGAAGTCCTGTTTCATTATAAGCTGGGGGCCACTGGGGGTGAGCTGAATACTCTCAACAGACAGCACATAAACAAATTAGAGAGGGGAGAAGACGCGCAGTGAACCGGGAATAGAACCAAACCTTGACCTCTGGGAAACCAAAACGGGGTTGGGAAAAAGCAATGGTTTGGTTGGTTTGGAACATCTAGATCTATTGACATTTTGTATTTTGAGAAGAAAGAATGAATGGGTTAATCAGGGATGTAAAAGTTCATCATAACCACGTTTCGGTAAGTGCCTTGGTTTTTAAGGAGACCTATGATGAGTTTCCTCTTTTGTTACTCATTAATGATACTCGTGTTGAACAATGCCAAAACGTGAAATCACAAGTTTCAATTTTGACATGAGCTTGCACGCAAATTTGGATGCCTTTGATTGTTGTTTTGCAGTCCTTTTTAGACATTGGGCAATTTGTGAGATCCCCGTTTGACAGAGGGGGGTACATGAAATGTGGGCATTCCTAGTACATGGTCTCTGCCTGCCCCCTCCTCTCTGCTCTCTTGTGACGAAACTGTTAGCTTCTGCCTGGAGCCTACTGTGTCATGCCTTCTCATCTCAAACTCAGAGAAAACTAAATATACGACAAACAGCACCCAAGACATCAAAGTGGACGGGATAACATTAGAAACAGTAAAAACCTGGAACCGGGAAAACCTGGGCTCCATCCTTTCAGATAAAGGCTCCAAAACTGAAGTTTCAAGGATCACACAAGCAATAGCTGTGCTAGTGTAACCCAACTGGTTCAGTCCCTAATATTTCTGTTCCGCTGTGGACTCAAACATAAGTTGTCCGCATGAAAGACAAGCGTGCTAGCTACCGAGCTAAAAGCTTGAGCTATCAACCCAATAGCAAGCACTGTTTTGAGGTTGTCAGGGTGAGGTTTACTAAACGCAAGAACATCTGGAAAGACAAGAACATCGGTCTGCACACCAAAACCTGAAACGAAGAGTTTGGCAATGAAAATGTGATGCTGCAAAAGCATATTGTGCATCTACTACACAGACTACGTCACAAACGATGAGGTCCACAAAAGATCAAGGAAGCAATTAGACCCCACGATAACCTACTCACAGCTGTAAAGAAACGCAAGCTCAGGTGGTACCGATTCATCAGGCCTTGCAAAGACTATCCAGTAAGGAACAACCCAAGTCCAAGTTCCACATCGAATGCCTGGCATTAAGGTAGACTACCCAGTCCGTGTGTACTGGTGTTATATATACCGTGGTATTAAGGTTTCAAAGTTATCGTATGCTGGCATGTTGTATTAGTATTTGCGATCCCAAAGATGCGTAGGACCTCAGGCAGCGTGCAGGTAAGAAAATGTATTTACTTCAATACACAAGGTAATGTAACACAAACTGGTGCCAGCTTAGAGTAGCATGAAGAATAACAAAGTGAAAACATAGGTAGCATGAAACAAACAACACCACCAACAAAAATACTGTCGTCTGTAGCGTACAGCAAACAATGGACCAGCAACTAAGACAAAGAAAACACTAGAATATGAATGAATGAATGAAATTAGTTTATTTCGGTCATATAATCAACCATTTCGTGTGATCAATTTAACAACACAGATCATACATATTAACAATCATACACATACACACACAAAAAGAAAAAGAATGACCGAAAAAGGAATAGGCTGAAGCCAAGGTTTATATTTGCCTATCCTATACATTCACTAAATTAGATTGCCTGGAACATCAATGTTCAAAAAATCAATGGGATGAAAGTAATCGTTGCTATATTTTATAATTTTCCATTATTTCACCTTTCAAGGCTTTCTTAAACCTTAACAAAGAACTACATGTCTTCAACTCATCACTGGGCTTGTTCCACCATTGAACTCCTAAAACTGAAATACATTTGAATTTCAGACTCGTTCTTACACAATTTCCATTGTTTTTAAAAACATAATATCTGAACATTTTAACACATTAAAACTTGTGAATAATGGATTGGTAGGTTCATAGTAGCACCACCCCCACAAGTTACTCTTCTATATGAAGGGGAGTGACTCGGGGCAGAAACAAGTGAGGACGCTAATCAACAAACAGAAAGCAGGTGCGGCTAATCAGCCATGTAGTAACAACAAAACGAAACCAAGGGAGCAAAGGGGCATTGAAAAACATAACTGGGCACTAAACTAAGGAGAATTAAACACAGACTCTAACATAGAATGACAAATCATAACAAAAGTCTTCACAATAATACCGTGACGCATGACAGTATCAAACAAAAACTTGGATGTGTAGTTTTTTTCTGGGGCTTTAGCGTTGGTCGGGTCTGAAAAAAAAAAACATCTCCCAGAATCGCTGTAAGCAGGAAGTGTATTCGTAGTAGATGAGAGGAATTTTTTGGGGACATTTCCTAAGAAAATAATCCAAATATATCCATTAATGTTTTTCATTATGTTGCTAACAAACCCAGGCAAAAACCACCTTTTTGGCACAGGTAAGAAATGATGTTTTCTGCAAAGAAAAGGGCACCACGCGTCTCAAGCGTTTCCAAGGCGACACAAAGCCAGCGGGTCACGTTTGCAATGCACGGAGGGAAATCACCAAAAAAAAACCGACACCTCGGGAAAGAAGAGTAAACTGAAAAACTTCTTGATGACTCCACAATCCATCCACCATTTTCCATGGCTTGTCTCTCGATGACGCCAGGGTGGCTGGAGCCAATCCAGCTGCAGTCGGGTGGAAGGCAGTTTACACCCTGGACAAGATGCCACCTTATAAACTGTCATGCAGAAAATATATTTCATGCCAGCAAAGCTAAACATCAGTTTGTGAGGTATTCAATTTAGTAAAATGTATATTGTCCGTTAACTTTTCTGAAAAAACAGCTTTTTCCAGACTGATATAAACATTCTCCAGTGTGAAGGACACTGCTTCTCACAAAGTAAAAATTTAAAAACACAAAACTGAAAATTATTATTTTACATTTGTTACACACAATATTTACATTGTCACACAAAAGTCACTCAACTTTTTAAATATTTGCTTGAAACAGTGGATGTTCCTGCACAATTAGTTGCACTTAAAAATATATGCATGTAGTAATAAATGTGATTACAACATTTCAGCATGTTCAGCGACAGTAAGTGTGTTTAAAATATTCCTGCCACTTTATTTTAAATACTTTAGCATTTTTAAGTCTTTTTTTTTTTTTTTACATACATACCACAATAATATTGTACCCTGGCTTTAATACCGTGATAATAATACCTCACAACAAACCTGAAAAGTTAATCAGATTATTTTTAATTCGCAGTTGAATTTAAAAAGTGGCTTGGAGCAATCAAAGCTGCTCACACGGTCACTGAGGTGGGCACTATGTTTGACCCACATGTCAACTTACAGTTTATTGCCATTTGCTTACACACAATTTTACTAACTGTGTGTCTTTTTTCAAAAAGATTTACACACTTTTCCAAACACCACATAAAATGTTCTTAATTCCTAGATTATTTGCAAAATGACACACTTCGGTCAAAACATATGCCCATTCATCAAAATAAAGCAAGCATTTGTATAAATGCAGTTTTATTGTCATCTCACTCACACAGACTTCAAATGATAAGACACTATTGGAGTGAGTTACCCAGAACAGTCATAAATACAAGACACATTTGTAAAAAACCCTATTTTACTATAAGAAATAACATGTTTGAGGCATTTTGCCTTATCTTTTTAGCATATGTGATGAATGATTACTGTAACTTCACGAAATATATTGGCAAATCCATAGCAATCGTCATTGTTTACTTTGAAGTGGCTCTACCCACACAGCAGAAGACTCCTATACGGATCCGCCTTCAAGTCGCCCAACCCGCGTTACTGTCACATTAGTTTTGGCTCCGCCTAGAGGATCTGCTCCGCCTCTGAAAATTGTACGGTCAGACAGCGGATCCTGAGCGGACCCGTGTCTGATTCGCGTACGCGGACGCGCAAACTAAACCGGCGCGCCCCGCCTAGAGTATAGGCTCCGCCTACACAGATACTGAGCCGACCAATGTCTGCACCCGCGGACGTGGACGCGCCTACTGGTGTGTACGCGCATGAGCCAAGATCGATCATTTCTGGATTTTCTTGGCTGGAACACGAACGTAAGTATAGATTTATTGATTTATTGCTAAAGATCGGCCTTTGTGTTTCCATCATCATTTATGTATGATAGTAATGACGTTTGATATTAGGACTAGAAGTAAAACTTTATATTCTGTAAAAAAAGGCTATTTTATTTCAAATGGAATAGCAATTTCGGCAGAATATGTTATGGTAGTTAAGTAAAGTTTCTTTGCTGTGTATTTTTCTTGATGCGACGCTCGGAGCTGGTAAGTGACGTTGTTAAATTGTTGTAAAAACCCGACTTTTATATGCTAAATGCTTCCGCTAGCATTAAGCTAATCCACATGGGTTAGCTTAATGCAAGCGGCAGTTGTTACGGTGTTTTCTGGTCTTGTGAGTTTGCGCACGGGCCAATAACTCTGTGTCTGTGTGGACATCTTGTGTGCCGCTGTGACAATAATATGAGTGTGCATTATTTCTTTCTCTATTCTTTAGTGGAGAGAGAGATCCTGTTTACTGTGGACTAGTGTGACGCCCTGTTTTTGTTTCCATTCAAAAAAAGGTATGTCTGTTATGAGTTTTTTGGCATAGTTAATTGTAGAAAAAAATATTAAATGAGTTGATGTGAGTGGGAAAAATGAGGTATATTGCTGCACACATTAATGAGCCTTTTTCTTAATATATAGTTTTGTTATTTGCTGATGTATATATTTTATATACTGTTTTTTATTTAATTAATTTATTAGAGACTATTTTATGCTTTATTTACTTTTTTTTATTATTATTTTATTTATTATTATTATTTCCACATGTAAGCATAAATAATTGAGTTGAGTGAGCACTGATGATGCTGGGAGCTGTGGAGAGAGATCTTGTTTACTGTGGACTGTGTGTGACGCCCTGTTTTTGTTTCCATTCAAAAAAAGAAAAGGTGAATAAATCCTCCACGACTCAACTCCTGTGTGTGCATCACTATAAAAGACACAACGCAGAACAGTGACTGTTACATGTATAATGTAAAGTGTCTATCTGCAATCTTTATAATTAAAATGAATGAATTAGAAATTATTTTAATCACTGTTTACATCAGTTCAGACAACTAATGTATTTTGCGCCTGTTCATAATTTCTTATGCGACTATGGAACTCCTCTCTGAGCTGCCACCTTAACGTGGTAGAGGAGTTTGCGTGTCCCAATGATCCTAGGAGCTATGTTGTCCGGGGGCTTTATGCCCCCTGGTAGGGTCTCCCAAGGCAAACTGGTCCTAGGTGAGGGATCAGACAAAGAGCAGCTCGAAGATCTCTATGAGGAACACTGACAAGGAACCCAGATTTCCCTCGCCCGGACGCGGGTCACCGGGGCCCCCCTCTGGAGCCAGGCCCGGAGGTGGGGCACGATGGCGAGCGCCTGGTGGCCGGGCCTGCCCCCATGGGGCCCGGCCGGGCACAGCCCGAAGAGGCAACGTGGGTCCCCCCTCCAATGAGCTCACCACCCATAGCAGGGGTCATAGAGGTCGGGTGCGATGTGAGCTGGGCGGCAGCCGAAGGCGGGGCACTTGGCGGTCCGATCCTCGGCTACAGAAGCTAGCTCTTGGGACGTGGAACGTCACCTCGCTGGGGGGGAAGGAGCCTGAGCTAGTGCGCGAGGTGGAGAAGTTCCGGCTAGATATAGTCGGACTCACTTCGACGCACAGCAAGGGCTCTGGAACCAGTTCTCTCGAGAGGGGCTGGACTCTCTTCCACTCTGGCGTTGCCGGCAGTGAGAGGCGACGGGCTGGGGTGGCAATTCTTGTTCCCCCCCGGCTCAGAGCCTGTACATTGGAGTTCAACCCGGTGGACGAGAAGGTAGCTTCCCTCCGCCTTCGGGTGGGGGAACGGGTCCTGACTGTGGTTTGCGCTTATGCGCCAAACCGCAGCTCAGAGTACCCACCCTTTTTGGATTCACTCGAGGGAGTACTTGAGAGTGCGCCCCCGGGTGATTCCCTCGTTGTACTGGGAGACTTCAATGCTCATGTTGGCAGCGACAGTGAAACCTGGAGAGGCGTGATTGGGAAGAATGGCCGCCCGGATCTGAATCCGAGTGGTGTTTTGTTATTGGACATTTGTGCTCGTCACAGATTGTCAATAACAAACACCATGTTCAAACATAAGGGTGTCCATATGTGCACTTGGCACCAGGACACCCTAAGCCGCAGTTCCATGATCGACTTTGTAGTTGTGTCATCGGATTTGCGGCCTCATGTTTTGGACACTCGGGTGAAGAGAGGGGCGGAGCTTTCTACCGATCACCACCTGGTGGTGAGTTGGCTGCGATGGTGGGGGAGGATGGCGGACAGACCTGGCAGGCCCAAACGCATTGTGAGGGTTTGCTGGGAACGTCTGGCAGTCTCCTGTCAGAGAGAGTTTCAATTCCCACCTCCGGAAGAACTTTGAACATGTCACGAGGGAGGTGCTGGACATTGAGTCCGAATGGACCATGTTCCGCGCCTCTATTGTCGAGGCGGCTGATTGGAGCTGTGGCCGCAAGGTAGTTGGTGCTTGTCGTGGCGGTAATCCTAGAACCCGTTGGTGGACACCGGCGGTGAGGGATGCCGTCAAGCTGAAGAAGGAGTCCTATCGGGTTCTTTTGGCTCATAGGACTCCTGAGGCAGCGGACAAGTACCGACAGGCCAAGCGGTTTGCGGCTTCAGCGGTCGCAGAGGCAAAAACTCGGACATGGGAGGAGTTCGGTGAGGCCATGGAAAACGACTTCCGGACGGCTTCGAAGCAATTCTGGTCCACCATCCGCCGCCTCAGGAAGGGGAAGCAGTGCACTATCAACACCGTGTATGGTGAGGATGGTGTTCTGCTGACCTCGACTGCGGATGTTGTGGATCGGTGGAGGGAATACTTCGAAGACCTCCTCAATCCCACCAACACGTCTTCCTATGAGGAAGCAGTGCCTGGGGAGTCTGTGGTGGGCTCTCCTATTTCTGGGGCTGAGGTTGCTGAGGTAGTTAAAAAGCTCCTCGGTGGCAAGGCCCCGGGGGTAGATGAGATCCGCCCGGAGTTCCTTAAGGCTCTGGATGCTGTGGGGCTGTCTTGGTTGACAAGACTCTGCAGCATCGCGTGGACATCGGGGGCGGTACCTCTGGATTGGCAGACCGGGGTGGTGGTTCCTCTCTTTAAGAAGGGGAACCGGAGGGTGTGTTCTAACTATCGTGGGATCACACTCCTCAGCCTCCCCGGTAAGGTCTATTCAGGTGTACTGGAGAGGAGGCTACGCCGGATAGTCGAACCTCGGATTCAGGAGGAACAGTGTAGTTTTCGTCCTGGTCGTGGAACTGTGGACCAGCTCTATACTCTCGGCAGGGTCCTTGAGGGTGCATGGGAGTTTGCCCAACCAGTCTACATGTGTTTTGTGGACTTGGAGAAGGCATTCGACCGTGTCCCTCGGGAAGTCCTGTGGGGAGTGCTCAGAGAGTACGGGGTATCGGACTGTCTGATTGTGGCAGTCCGCTCCCTGTATGATCAGTGCCAGAGCTTGGTCCGCATTGCCGGCAGTAAGTCGGACACGTTTCCAGTGAGGGTTGGACTCCGCCAAGGCTGCCCTTTGTCACCGATTCTGTTCATAACTTTTATGGACAGAATTTCTAGGCGCAGTCAAGGCGTTGAGGGGATCTGGTTTGGTGGCTGCAGGATTAGGTCTCTGCTTTTTGCAGATGATGTGGTCCTGATGGCTTCATCTGGCCAGTATCTTCAGCTCTCACTGGATCGGTTCGCAGCTGAGTGTGAAGCGACTGGGATGAGAATCAGCACCTCCAAGTCCGAGTCCATGGTTCTCGCCCGGAAAAGGGTGGAGTGCCATCTCCGGGTTGGGGAGGAGATCTTGCCCCAAGTGGAGGAGTTCAAGTACCTCGGAGTCTTGTTCACGAGTGGGGGAAGAGTGGCTCGTGAGATCGACAGGCGGATCGGTGCAGCGTCTTCAGTAATGCGGACGCTGTATCGATCCGTTGTGGTGAAGAAGGAGCTGAGCCGGAAGGCAAAGCTCTCAATTTACCGGTCGATCTACGTTCCCATCCTCACCTATGGTCATGAGCTTTGGGTTATGACCGAAAGGACAAGATCACGGGTACAAGCGGCCGAAATGAATTTCCTCCGCCGGGTGGCGGGGCTCTCCCTTAGAGATAGGGTGAGAAGCTCTGCCATCCGGGAGGAGCTCAAAGTAAAGCCGCTGCTCCTCCACATCGAGAGGAGCCAGATGAGGTGGTTCGGGCATCTGGTCAGGATGCCACCCGAACGCCTCCCTAGGGAGGTGTTTAGGGCACGTCCCACCGGTAGGAGGCTGCGGGGAAGACCCAGGACACGTTGGGAAGACTATGTCTCCCGGCTGGCCTGGGAACGCCTCGGGGTCCCACAGGAAGAGCTGGACGAAGTGGCTGAGGAGAGGGAAGTCTGGGCTTCCCTGCTTAAGCTGCTGCCCCCGCGACCCGACCTCGGATAAGCGGAAGAAGATGGATGGATGGATGGATGGACTATGGAACTTGGTCCCATCTTCTATTTTGTGTTTTGCAGCATCATCTACTGCCTGAATTTTTGCCTACAACTGCTCCTGCTGCGTTCGCTTAATCAAGTAAGATACTTTCTGGTTTGTTAAAATGCAATGTTGCTTACACATTTTTCTTGCAGCTCTTGGCCTATTCAGGGGGCTGAATCAAGAAGTGCACCCACAATTTAACGTTGCCCTATATCTTGTCTAGTTTGTAGCAATGAAACAGACAACACCACCATTTAACAATGTATTTATTTAAATATAACATTAGAAACAATGATCAATGATAAACTTTACTGTATTTTCTTGTCTTTTAGCGCAAACATGAATAGAAAGACTGTGCCTGTCTCTTTATCAACCTTAAGACGAAGGACACGTGTAGACGTTCAAAAAAGGCTTTATCATTGTGGTATGCAAATTCTTAAATTTCTTGTTTAACAATAACATCATATTTGCTTCTCTTTCTGCTTGGAATAACCTATTCTGTCTATGTTCTGACCAGGTCTCTTGTAAGAGAGAGAGCTGATACATCATCATCAATAATAATAATATTCTGTTCAGCTCTACATCTAATTTGAAACTCATGTTAATTTTAACATCCATCCATCCATTTTCTACCGCTTATTCCCTTCTGGGTCGCGGGGGGTGCTGGAGCCTATCTCAGCTACAATCGGGCAGAAGGCGGATTACACCCTGGACAAGTCGCCATCTCATCGCAGGGCCAACACAGATAGACAGACAACATTCACACTCACATTCACACACTAGGGCCAATTTAGTGTTGCCAATCAACCTATCCCCAGGTGCATGTCTTTGGAGGTGGGAGGAAGCCGGAGTACCCGGAGGGAACCCACGCAGTCACGGGGAGAACATGCAAACTCCACACAGAAAGATCCCGAGCCTGGGATTGAACCCCAGACTACTCAGCACCTTCATATTGTGAGGCAGACGCACTAACCCCTCTAACACCGTGCTGCCCTAATTTTAACATATTCAATTTTATACAACTACAAAGACGCATTAAAAATAATGCAACAATATCGAAACGGCTGCAACACCTCAGACCTGCAATCTGAGGCAGAGAATGAGGTTGAGATGTCAGAAAAAAAGGAACAGGTAGCCAGTGTAAGTGTGTTCTGTCTTGTTTTTGCCATGTTTCTACAGTAATAGGAAGGAGCCTGGATCCAGCCTGGCCTACAGGCCAACATGGCGAGGGGGAAGAATGGCCGACAACATTTCCTGCTCTGGTGAGCAATAACTGACAAATACCGAATGGTCATTTTGTGCCACAGATTTTGGAAACAATTCAAATTCACAACCAATCACATATTTTCTTCAAACTTTGTCAATGACTTTTGTCATTAACTAAGGTCAATAGCTAATGTCAGGATTATGAGTAATGAGGATAAACACTGAAACATGATACATTTTATACTGCTGTTTGTCAACAGTGGCTGAGGTCCAGATCCTTAGCCTGCTGGAAACTATTAAACACACCCAAGACCAGCTAATGGCGAAGGTCAACTTCTTAACCAGCAGGTTGACCATTACCCCGGGGCCAGAAGTTGAAATGCCGGCCAATATCCAGTTTCCACTGGGACAGGTGGAGGCATTTGAGGCATTTTTGAATGAACCATCAAATGGCCCAGCTCGACAAAGAGTGGTGAGGTTTCTTACTTATTATGAATGGTGCCATTAGGTTTATTGATTGTCCATGATTATGCAAATATTCTATTGAATCAGCCCTGACAACCAGGCCTTTCCTGAACCTACTCAGTGGCCTAGTGGTTAGAGTGTCCGCCCTGAGATCGGTAGGTTGTGAGTTCAAACCCCGGCCGAGTCATACCAAAGACTATAAAAATGGGACCCATTACCTCCCTGCTTGGCACTCAGCATCAAGGGTTGGAATTGGGGGTTAAATCACCAAAATGATTCCCGGGCGCGGCCACCGCTGCTGCCCACTGCTCCCCTCACCTCCCAGGGGGTGATCAAGGGTGATGGGTCAAATGCAGAGAATAATCTCGCCACACCTAGTGTGTGTGTGACAATCATTGGTACTTTAACTTTAACTTTTAACTTTTCCCAGTGGTAAGATTATGTCAGTGAGCCACAATCTGCCTGGTTTGACATCGTGTGTAAAGGTAGCATAGGTCCATGAGCCAAGAGAACAGGTTCTGTTTTTTTTACATTTCTGGACGCTTTGAACAGGAACAAAAACATTTTAAATGCAACTTAAGCTTAAAAATGTTTATCTGTTTGTTTAAAGAGATGTCTTTGCCTTTTAGATTTCTTCTTTGGCCACCATTGGAGGCCAGGATGTGAAGCGGGTGACCTGGAACATCCTGGGCAGGATGTTCACAGATGACGTTTCAGATCAGATCAATTGGAAGGGTGTCAACAACAAAAAGGCCTTTAGCAGAATGGCAACAAAGACCTTGCTTTTCAGTAAGTATATAATTCAAAGTAATATTACATACGTTCAAAGTCAATAGTGGGGGCAGCCTTAAAAATCGTAGCAACCATCATACCTGTAGCTATTCCCAAACGTATTCTCTTGGTCAGATTAACGTAACGCTTCAACTGATGTTTGTCGACTTCCTTTATTGCGTTTCTTCGCATTCATTATTATTTTTTAAAGAAAGAAACAGCCCACATGGCAGCTTTGTGTGATTAGAGTAACCATTGCTACATTTTCTTGTTACATTTCATCTGTTTGCTCTTTAAATACCACTTTTAATGTTATTTATTTTTTTCAATCATATTTTTAAAATGCCGCAAATGGCCCCCGGGCCGTACTTTGGACACCACTGGCCTACACGAACACAAACATATAATGGTAGTACAAATATAATAAGAAAACAATGTCAACTTCCCAAAGTTGGGTTATGGATATTTATTTATGCCCCCCGCCGCCGTCATCCAACAGAATCAAACAAACATGACAAAACCACACAGATTTATCCACATACAGTACTCTGATCAAGGAACCAAATAATGATATTGTTTGAACATTTTGAATTGTTTCTTTTTCAAATGTAATCTCCTTAATACCTAGAGCCAGATGAGGTGGTTCGGGCATCTGGTCAGGATGCCACCCGAACGCCTCCCTAGGGAGGTGTTTCGGGCACGTCCGACCGGTGGGAGGCCACAGGGAAGACTCAGGACACGTTGGGAAGACTATCTCTCCCGGCTGGCCTGGGAACGCCTCGGGATCCCCCAGGAGGAGCTGGACAAAGTGGCTGGGGAGAGGGAAGTCTGTGCTTCCCTGCTTAGGCTGCTGCCCCCGCGACCCGACCTCGGACAAGCGGAAGAAGATGGGATATTTTGTATTGTGTAAGCATACTTGGCTTTGGATGCTACGTACCATAAACATATCTGTCTTGTAATCTTGTTTGATTACAGGTGCTGTGAGAAAAAATGTGGTGACAAGGTCAGCCACGGACGCTGAGGTCACCAAACACGCCATCAGGTGGTTCAACCTGGCGGCGGATCGGGCAACCAGGAGACGAGTCCCGCCTCCACCTCCTCAGGAGGAATAGAAATGTATCAATTAAACAATCTTTTATTGAACTTCTTGTCATTCACCAGTTATTCATTTTCTGATATGTTAGCTGTGCATGGAGCAGCATTTCGTTGAAGTTGTAGCCTAATAGATTAAATATGTATATTTACTATTTATATATATTTATATATTATATATTTACTTTATAGAGTGAATTGACCATTTTCTGTTTCTGCCTATTGACAATATTGTTAGTTTAAAAATACAAGGCAATGCAAATGCAAGCCTATATTGCTGTAGTAGGGCCTAGTGAATTTTTTAGTTTCCTATTTTATCCTACAGCAAGAACAGAAGGGATTTTGAAAATAAGATAAACGGGTCCAAAACGGACGCGGGCCGGATGAGTCAGGGTTTTTATGAGTCCGTTGCTCGTCCGCGGCGCACCCGTCGCGGAGGTTAGGTTTTGATCATGGATGCGGAGCGGATCCAGCCCGGCGCCACGGCGGGTCCGCGCCACGCCTCCGTGGCGGATCCATTCCTGAGAGCATGTGGACGCTGATACGGGTCCGTTTCGCAGGTCCGTTCCGGAAAGCGCAATACCTCCGCGGGGGACCCGCCGCGGAGTCTTTTTGCTGTGTGGGTATACGTAAGGACCTAAAGAGAAAGTAAAAATATCCTGTAATCTTTTCATGAACTGCTCATTGATGATGCTGCAAACTGAAAATATTTATTTTTACCACAGTCAGGTAAAGTTACATATCACAGGAGTCAACAATGATATGCAGAACAAATTAAAATCTGAGACAAATAACAGGTTTGAAAGAAAATCTGAAGATAAACATTACAAATGGAAAAAAACTGTATAGCTGTTGCACCCACTTGAAAGCTGTATTTTCAATTCATCACCTGTGTGTCTTTACACCTGGTGGATGTTATTATTCAATGTGTTCAATTGTGTGGTCGTTGGCAAGCCAGCCCTTTGGATAGACCAGGAAGTAACTTCACAATCCTTATCTTTGTGTAAGGTGTAAAGATGTATGTATCACAATCGTTAAACTGTATTTGTGCAAGAAGAGAAGGTGTGTGTATAGCATTGTGTGTAATATTTTGCAAAAACTGTGAAGCAGGGTTTATGTGGCTATGCCTAATATTAGGCAAATCTGCACAGTGGTTTTGTTTAATATGTGTAGACTTTTTGTTAACTGTGTGAAAATGTAAAATTTAGTGTGTAAGCAATTGGAAAAAAACTGTAATGTGTATTATATTCAAGTATGTGTCAATGAGAGGGCATTCTTATGACTGTTCTTAATTTGATTACATGTTATAGTGTAATTGTAATGTTACAATTGTATTGAATCCATCCATCCATCTTTAACCGCTTATCAGGAATCGGGTCGCGGCGACAACAGCTCCAGCAGAGACCCCCAGACTTCCCTCTCCAGAGCAACATTAGCGACTTCCTCCTGGGGAATCCCGAAGCGTTCCCAGGCCAGAGAGGCCTGCCACGGGGTCTTCTCCCAGTTGGACGTGCAACGAGGACCTCCCTAGGGAGACGCTCGTGAGGCATCCGCACGAGATGCCCGAACCACCTAAGCTGGCTCCTTTCCAAGCGAAGGAGCAGCGGCTCTACTCCGAGTCTCTCTCGGGTGACTGAACTTCTCACCCTATCTCTAAGGGAGATGCCAGCCACCCTTCTGAGGAAACTCATTTTGGCCGCTTGTATCCGCGATCTTATTCTTTCAGTCATTACCCACACTTCATGACCATAGGTGATGTAGATAGCTCGGGAGACCGAGAGCTTTGCCTTCTAGCTCAGCTCTCGTTTCGTCACAACAGTGCGGCAGAGAGACTGCAATACTGCCCCAGCTGCTCCGATTCTCCGGCTGATTTCCTTCTCCGTCTTTCTCTCACTCGTGAACAAGACCCCGAGATACTTAAACTCCTCCACCTGGGACAGAGTCTCGTCCCCTACCTGGACTGTACAAACCATCGGTTTCCTGCTGAGAACCATGGCCTCAGATTTGGAGATGCTGATCCTCATTCCAGCCGCTGAACACTCGGCTGCGAACCGATCCAGTGAGAGCTGAAGGTCACCAACCGAAGGTGCCATCAGGACCACATCATCTGCAAACAGCAGTGACTGCTGATTGTATTGAATGTTATTGTATATTTTTAATTTTGGTAGCCAGCGACTGCAGATGGAAATTAGCTATTTAGCTATAATTTGGTGCAGAACATACAATCTGTCTTTGAGCTTAATGTCTATGTGCATTGTCCCTTCAAATGAAGACTAAACTAAACTAAACTAACAATATCGTACAGTGACATGTTGATACCTTTACATCCCTATTACCCAGGCTTGTTGAATATACACTTCATGTCCCTCACTTGACACGTGTACCATGTATGGGATCGCTATGTAGCGCAGTACTGAAAAATATGAATGAATATACCACCTAAAAATACCTCTTGCGTTGATATTTTTCATCACAGTGAGTGACAGCGAAGTAAGATTACAAATGTACTGTGTAAGCAATACACAGTTTACATTTCACTAAATACAACATAGTATTTAGTAGGGGACTGTAGCTTCTGTAATTTGATAACAACATAATGAGAATTAGCTTTTAATGAATATGAGAACTTCAATTTGAGAACCTGTTTGGCTTACTTAAAACAAATAAGTTGTAATTGGGAGAGCAACACAATTTCAGTTATAATAGCTTCCTCTATTAGGGTGCATTGGATTAATGTTGCAAACCAAACATTCTCATTAAGATCTGCTGGAGTTGATTTGTCCTAAGAACTGAGGATTTATTAATTTGCAGTGAAGTAAATTGACCTTAGATGAAGATCTTGCATGTGAGTTACAAAAATGTCATTTTGTGATGTATCTTCATCTTGTCACCTGTGCCTGCAGGTTCTTAGACCAGAAACATGGCCAGTATTGCCTGTGTGCAGTGTGCAGTCCCAGGTCCTTGGTGTGCAGTGTGCAGTCCCAGGTCCTCGGGAAGCAAAGCCGGTACTCAATGGTACCAATTGTTGGTGCTTTTGTGTGTGTTCATGTAGTAATAAATGTTAAATTGTTTGATATTCAAATATGTCTGTGTTTTTAACATTAAACTCTGAGTTGATTATGATAACTCTGCTGTCCAGTTGTTTTATCGTGTTTATGTACTCATTTGCAATTATGCATTCATTTCACTTTTTCCTTGGTGTGTTGCTGGAGTCAGAAATAAGTATTTGCTATTAAAGTGGCTATTTGCAACATTTACACAGTTGCCTGTAAGGGCATTAACTTTCCAATGTATTTTACACAGTACATCCCGCCCTCTTCCGGCTTCTCGTACGTAATGATGTAATTACCTACCTACGTACGTAACACATGCACGCACATTAGCTTTGGGTGTTGTTGGCTAATAATAGAGATTTGGATAGTTATTATTAGCTGTCATTGAATGTATATTCTATCATAACAACAACATGATTGCAAATTCTTTGTTGCTATTTTTGGACTTCTTTTGTAAGTACTTACGCTACGTGTGTGTGACCGCTGTAAACACCAATAACTTAATTTGGGCCGGTAAAACAAATATACTACATAAACTTCGTAATTGTTAAAAATATAGACCGTTTTAACATAAATGTGAACATGTGTAACATAAGCTATCCAATGGTGTTCTTGTTATATTTTTTGCTTTGAAAAATGTAACTGTGAGCAAGTTGCAAACAGCCCTTTTAAATTGATTGTGTCAGTCTTGTCTTCTGTTAAAGTTAAAGTACCAATAATAGTCACACACACACTAGGTGTGGTGAAATTACCCTCTGCATTTGACACATCTCTTTGTTCCACCCCAAGGGAGGTGAGGGGAGCGGTGAGCAGCAGCGGTGGCCGCGCTCGGGAATCATTTAGGTGATTTAACCCCCAATTCCAACCCTTGATGTTGAGTGTCAAGCAGGGAGGTGATGGGTCCCATTTTTTTCATAGTCTTTGGTATGACTTAGCCAGGGTTTGAACTCACTACCTACCGATTTTGAGCCCTACAGCGTGTTTATACTGTAAGTATTGTACTATTACACACCAGCTGTTTGAGTGTAACATGCATCTTAGTTTTAGTTTTGATGACCACATTTGGAGGCGTTGAAATCGCCATGTAAAATTGCTTAAGCTAGTCAATAGAGATGCCCGATAATATCGGCCTGCCGATTTTATCGGCCGATAAATGCGTTAAAATGTAATATCGGAAATTATCGGTACCGTTTTTTTTATTATCGGTATCGTTTTTTTAAATGGATTTATTTTATTTTTATTTTTTATTTGTATTAAATCAACATAAAAAATACAAGATACACTTACAATTAGTGCACCAACCCAAAAAAACTCCCCCATTTACACTCATTCACACAAAAGGGTTGTTTCTTTCTGTTATTAATATTCTGGTTCCTACATTATATATCAATATATATCAATACAGTCTGCAAGGGATACAGTCCGTAAGCACACATGATTGTGCGTGCTGCTGGTCCACTAATAGTACTAACCTTTAACAGTTAATTTTACTCATTTTCATTAATTACTAGTTTCTATGTAACTGTTTTTATATTGTTTTGCTTTCTTTTTTATTCAAGAAAATGTTTTTAATTTATTTATCTTATTTTATTTTATTAATTTTTTTTAAAAGTACCTTATCTTCACCATACCTGGTTGTCCAAATTAAGCATGTTAATTCCACGGCTGTATATATCGGTTGATATCGGTATCGGTTGATATCGGTATCGGTAATTAAAGAGTTGGACAATATCGGAATATCGGATATTGGCAAAATGCCATTATCCGACATCCCTACTAATCAGTATTAAGAAGTACTGTATATGGCATATCCACTGTTAATTAACTAGCAATGAGCTAGCGCATTTTGAAATGTGGAGCCTTACTTTTCCATAAGACATGCTTGCTTCGTTTGTTGGCGTAGAACATTTCAACATTACCTAGAGCAGTGGTTCCCAATTATTTCCTGTCATGCCTCACAGGGGACATAGTTTTTTTCACGTTTCCCTCCCCCCTGAAGTTAATGTTTTTTTGTATGTGTCAAGCAGTGACGTGCAGTCAGGGGAGGCAGGTGAGGCGGGGCCTCACGTGCCATCATGGAAAGAAAAACAAATTAATTAAATTGTTATATGTGTCCAGTGATTATACTATAACGTTATTTTCCATTTAACTTCACCAGTTTTAGACTATTTTTATTCAAAATTGCCGAATTTTCACATTTGCCGTTCAAATACTGAGAAGAGACTTGCGGTGATCAGCAGCCAGTTGAGACTCACCATGGATTGCGCAATGACTCGGCTAACTGCTGGCCTGCTGTGCAGTGAGACCGTATTGCTATATGAATTATATTATACATTTCCATAGTTTAGTTAGCTGAGGTATATAATGTACAGTGTATTTTGTCAACAACTGTATGTGTGTAACGTGTTTCTTGTGCTGAGCAATCATAAAGCGGCTGTGAAGACGCACTGGCTGAGGCTCGCAGTAATCCCGCCTCATGGTGGTAGAGGGCGCTCGTGATCCCAGAGGTCATTCATGCGACTACTCGGCTGCAGAAGAAGTGACAACAAGCAGCAACAGTTAGCAGCGATCGTTTATTTTTTCCTCTCACCTGGACGTTTAACATGGAGGATTGCATATCTAAAATAAAACAGTTTTCTAAATTGGACTTTCAATCGAAGCAGGAGGTAATTAAAGGAAGATCTCCATCGAGACAGAGAGACTTTTAAAAAAGAAGAAAGATAAGGAAAACTTCTATAAACAAGTTATCGATGCTTTTGTTCAGAAGGAGCAGCGCATGGACTTCATTTATAAATAAAGGTAAGACCATGATAACGTTTTTTTTATTAAATGTGCTTTTTTGTGTGCTACAGTTTGTATGTGTAAAGTTAAAGTTAAGTTAAAGTACCAATGATTGTCACACACACACTAGGTGTGGTGAAATGTGTCCTCTGTATTTGACCCATCCCCTTGATCACCCCCTGGGAGGTGAGGGGAGCAGTGGGCAGAAGCGGCGCCGCGCCCGGGAATCATTTTTGGTGATTTAACCCCCAATTCCCTTGATGCTGAGTGCCAAGCAGGGAAGAATGCTGGTATGAGCTTTTAAACATAACCCGTTAACTGCTGCCAATCAAATGGTGAATAAGATACTCTTTAGGGTTCATATGTTTGTAAATCTGACTGTGATGAATTCAGTGCCTCACCAGCCATGAACCTCACCGCACGTCACTGGTGTCAAGATAGTTCTTTACTAACACTAAAGATGCTATTAGGCTATTGCCTCTCACGTCCCCCTTCCCCTGACAATTCACGACGCCCCCGACAAGGGGGCCAGCTCCACTATTTAAGAAGCATTGCATTAAAAGGGCTGTTTGGAACTTGCTGACAGTTACATTTTTACATGGGGGCCTGGTCACTATTCAAGAAGGACTGACCTAGAGGTAGTCCACTATGAATACAATAAACAATAAACTATGAATACCTCTGTTTCCCTGTCAAGTGATGGAGTCTGCAACCGGACATGACGTCACTTGCAACAAAGGTAGCGAAATATAGCACAATTTGATTATACATGAATAAGTACTCGATATAACCATATAACGATATAAAGTTCTTTACGTGGGAGTACATCTGACCAATCCCAGTCTATGAGCATGAGCCGATCAAGCCTGCTTGGTTAAAAGGCAAAACGTCTTCCAGACAAACTTAACAGTCCAGATCTGATCGATTAAATGCCCTACCTGGATAAATGACAACATTTATAGACTTACCTATGAAAGTGCAGAATTTGGTACCCTTTCCTAGGTATCGTGAAGCTGAAATGGGGCAAAAGTCATCTACAAGTGATGTCTCCCAGGTCAGTGTGGCCCTGCGAAGGATGAGTGTTGTACAGCAACAGGATGGGTGGGTGGACCAGTGTTAGGACAGAGGAAATACACAGCATTCTTATGTCCTCTGTATGATGAACTGTTGAGCCATGCATCTACCATGATGAAGTTACCTTTAACTGGACTTTGCTCCACTTGCCTTGCCCGTTTAAGGGTGCCCTTACGCTTGCAGTGTGTTTTCTGTGGTCCCCATAAGGTGATGTATCGCCCCCACTGGTGCGGTTTGTGTTGACAGTAAGAATTCCGCAGTGAATATTTATCTTTTGCATAGCAGGGCTATTTTTGTTAGAAATTCTTAACTGCGACAAAAGAAATGTCCACTGCAGATAGAAGAAACTGGTTATCAGGAGGATATGGCATGGTCAGTGACCTACTGTTGGAGAATTATGTAGTGAAAAGATAAAAGAGCACTTAACCTTTTTGGGTGATTCCCTACTACAGTACTTTTTTGTGATAGTGGGTTAAGTGATGTTTGATAAGACGGAATGTGCTCTAGCTTCTCTTTTTACGACTTTGACACAACTGTTTCTCTTTATATACCAGACCGATTATCTCTTCTAAAAACTTCTGCTCCCCTTAACAACTGTTTTTATTGACCCTCTATTTAATGCCAGCGACTTTTGTGACTTAGCTATCATGTCCTGGCACACTCAGCAGCAGCTTTAGTGGACTTGTGTCAGCCATCTGATTTTAATCACCAATAGTTTTAGACACGGTCTCAAGGAGAGATTCAGGTCTCATCTGGATCTCATATGTGATAAGAGGAAGCTGAGCCATCCTGAAAGTGCCTGAGGGCTTCATGCCAGAAATGGTCAAGGCGAGGAGGACAGCTACTTTTACAACAACTAAATCAAACAATAGAGAGTCACAGTTGGTACTGTAATGGTCAGGTTTAGTGTGTAATTAACAGACACTTTAATCATATGATGCATAGTACTGACTTTGACTCCAACATCATCACCTGTGTCTGTAATGCAACCCCAAATAAAATTAAATTCACACTGTATCACAGAAAAAATAGCTTGAAGGACTAAAAAAAGCAGGAATGTTATGTTTAGACTAAAGGGGAGGTGACGGCAAACAGACACCAGGGGGCAGTATATACAATTATTTATTATATATATAGTCAATATATATATATATATATATATATATATATATATATATATATATATATATATATATATATATATATATATAAATAATAATAAACAATACTACTGACCTATGGAAATGGAGTGTGAACTATATCCAAAAGGGAATGGTGTAAGACTATGTGTAGAATTTAACTGAAGTGAGTGTTACCAACGTGTTGAACGAGATACGCGGAAGTCCAGGGGGCAGGCAGATGATCCGGGGCGAGAGCGAGGCGTCAGAATCCAGGGGCGAGCAAGAGGTCGAGGAACGAAGGAGGCAGTCAGAGTCCAGAGGGAGATCCAGGGAAAAGTGAAACGCAGAGCTCACTTTCCAGGCGACGGAGGGTACTGCGGGGACACGGGAGAACAAACAAGGATGTCAGACACGAGGGAAAACATGCAGAGAGCGAGATCATAAGCCTTACGGTACACTATGAGAAAACTAAGTTCCCGCGCCGATCCTAGGGTCCACTGGTCTTTTAACCAGCTCGCCCTCATCAGTTCCAGGTGTGATGATTGCCAGCGAGTGATTGCAGCTGGTGGCTGCAGCAGGGCGGAGACCCGCGCGGCGCGTTCCTGGATGTGCGCACCCGTGGGCGTGTCCCGAGGTGCGCACAGACGGAGCCTCCAAGTGTTCCCGCAGAGGAGGGAGAATCAGACTGCGCGTGCGCCGTAACAGTATCCCCCCCCTATGGACAGATTCCAGATGTCCTGGAAGTCGAACCCCCAAAAAAACAGGAACAACAGACAAGGGAGGGGGGAGGGGCGAACTGGTGGTGGGTCGCCGGCCCAAGTGTCCCCGAATCCACCGAGGACGAGTCTGATGGCGGCGGCGAGAAGAACGCCGCTGAAGCCGGCGAGGCGGGCGACCAAGGGACGGCCACCATCTTGGCCGTCGGGAAGGCAGACGTGATTGGCGCCATGGTGCGTCTCGCCGGAAACGAGGATATGACGTCGTCGGCGGCGTGGAAGCGGCAGACGTCGGCGGCGGCGTGGAGGAAGACGTCATCGGCGAGGCAGGCGTGGAGGAAGACGTCATCGGCGGCGTGGAAGCGGCAGACGTCATCGGCGGCGTGGAAGCGGCAGACGTCATCGGCGGCGTGGAAGCGGCAGACGTCATCGGCGTGGAAGCAGCGGACGTCAAAGGTGTGGAAGCAGCGGACGTCAAAGGCGTGGAAGCAGCGGACGTCAAAGCCGGAGACGAGGAGGGCAGCTGAGGAGCTGGCCGAGGTGCTGAAGTCGGCGGAGCAGGCCGAGGTGCTGAAGTCGGCGGAGCAGGCCGAGGGGCTGAAGTCGGCGGAGCAGGCCGAGGGGCTGAAGTCGGCGGAGCAGGCCGAGGGGCTGAAGTCGGCGGAGCAGGCCGAGGGGCTGAAGTCGGCGGAGCAGGCCGAGGGGCAGAAATCCAGGCCATCCTGGGAGCTGGTGGAGACGTGGGGGCCAGCCTGGGAGCTGGTGGAGACGTGGGGGCCAGCCTGGGAGCTGGTGGAGACGTGGGGGCCAGCCTGGGAGCTGGTGCTAGCTCAGAGGCTAGCCTGGGGACTGGTGCTAGCTCGGACGCTAGCCGAGGGGCTGGTGCTAGCTCGGACGCTAGCCGAGGGGCTGGTGCTAGCTCGGACGCTAGCCGAGGGGCTGGTGCTAGCTCGGACGCTAGCCGAGGGGCTGGTGCTAGCTCGGACGCTAGCCGAGGGGCTGGTGCTAGCTCGGACGCTAGTCGAGGGGCTGGTGCTAGCTCGGACGCTAGCCGAGGGACAGGTGCTAGCTCGGACGCTAGCCGAGGGACAGGTGCTAGCTCGGACGCTAGCCGAGGGACAGGTGCTAGCTCGGACGCTAGCCGAGGGACAGGTGCTAGCTCGGACGCTAGCCGAGGGACAGGTGCTAGCTCGGACGCTAGCCGAGAGACAGGTGCTAGCTCGGACGCTAGCCGAGGGACAGGTGCTAGCTCGGACGCTAGCCGAGGGACAGGTGCTAGCTCGGACGCTAGCCGAGGGACAGGTGCTAGCTCGGACGCTAGCCGAGGGACAGGTGCTAGCTCGGACGCTAGCCGCGGGACTGGAGCTAGCTCGGACGCTAGCCTCGGGACTGGAGCTAGCTCGGACGCTAGCCTCGGGACAGGAGCTAGCTCGGACGCTAGCCTCGGGACTGGAGCTAGCTCGGACGCTAGCCTCGGGACTGGAGCTAGCTCGGACGCTAGCCTCGGGACTGGAGCTAGCTCGGACGCTAGCCTCGGGACTGGAGCTAGCTCGGACGCTAGCCTCGGGACTGGTGCTAGCTCGGACGCTAGCCTCGGGACTGGTGCTAGCTCTGACGCTAGCCGAGGGGCTGGTGGCTGTGGCTGGGAAAAGCGAAATATAGGTGGAATAAGTCTTGGAGGGAGTAGCATGTCTTGGTGCAGCTGCGCCACCCCATCAGTACAGCCACCAGTACTATCCCCCCCCTCCGAAAGCGGATGCCAGACGCTTCTTGCTGGCTGAGGAACAGTCTCTAAGGGTGGGAGGAGGGTATCCAGGGGACGAGAAAATTCCTCCTTGCTCATATCGCTACTAAACATCCCCTTCCAAGACATGTCGACAGGGCAAGAAAAATCCTCCCGTGTGGAGCGAAAAAAAAAAAAAGACATTGTGAATGGGGCAAAAAGAGGAAGAAAAAAAAATTCACAGGGGCGGAACTAAAGTCACTGGGGCGGGGCTAAGGAACTGTGCCGTCAGGTCCTTAATAATTTTGGTGGGAACTTACTGTTATGTTTAGACTAAAGGGGAGGTGACGGCAAACAGACACCAGGGGGCTGTATATACAATTATTTATTATATATATAGTCAATATATATATATATATATATATATATATATATATATATATATATATATATATATAAATAATAATAAACAATACTACTGACCTATGGAAATGGAGTGTGAACTATATCCAAAAGGGAATGGTGTAAGACTATGTGTAGAATTTAACTGAAGTGAGTGTTACCAACGTGTTGAATGAGATACGCGGAAGTCCAGGGGGCAGGCAGATGATCCGGGGCGAGAGCGAGGCGTCAGAATCCAGGGGCGAGCAAGAGGTCGAGGAACGAAGGAGGCAGTCAGAGTCCAGAGGGAGATCCAGGGAAAAGTGAAACGCACAGCTCACTTTCCAGGCGACGGAGGGTACTGCGGGGACACGGGAGAACAAACAAGGATGTCAGACACGAGGGAAAACACGCAGAGAGCGAGATCATAAGCCTTACGGTACACCATGAGAAAACTAAGTTCCCGCGCCGATCCTAGGGTCCACTGGTCTTTTAACCAGCTCGCCCTCATCAGTTCCAGGTGTGATGATTGCCAGCGAGTGATTGCAGCTGATGGCTGCAGCAGGGCGGAGACGCGCGCGGCGCGTTCCTGGATGTGCGCACCCGTGGGCGTGTCCCGAGGTGCGCACAGACGGAGCCTCCAAGTGTTCCCGCAGAGGAGGGAGAATCAGACTGCGCGTGCGCCGTAACAAGGAACTTCGCAATTTACCCATGGTTTTCACCAAAAACTATGCAGGTAAATAAAGTTCCACCAGGAACTCGTTTAATTCCTAGTTGCCACAAGGTACTTTTCAAACGACCATTTGAGGGAGCGGGCTGTTCCGTCGAACACCCATTAGTTGAACACAGTTGGATGTTTCGCAGATATATACCTGTGCGAAAGATTTTGGCAATGTTTATTTACATACTTTAATTGTTTCCAAACGGTGCCTGTCACACGGCAGTAAAACGTCTGATCAAACAAAACAGAAGTCATCGTCATGCACCCACTAACTGCGGAGGCTCGTTCTCCAATCAGCTAAACAGACTTCACGGTGACGTTTTGTTTAATTTACGAAACTGAAACAATACAAAAAGAATGCCATTATAAGTTAATAATACTAACACACTTGTAGACTTGTTAGCATATTCTAATGCAAACGATGCTGGCTTGAATTCATTACGGTAGGACATACAAATATGCATGAACACATTCCTACAGACATCACACATGGGACAGTTTAGTAAGATTTAATTGTTTTAGTTATATTGTAAAACTTACAAACATTACTTTTCTTGCCCTGATGTGGGATCTGAGCCGAGGATGTCATTGTGGCTTATGCAGCCCTTTGAGACACTCGTGATTTAGGGCTATATAAGTAGGGATGATGTTTGATAAGAAATTATCGAGTTCGAGCCTATTATCGAATCCTCTTATCGAACCGATTCCTTATCGATTCTCTTATCGAGTCCAGATAGGTTGTTGTATATGGAAAAAAACACAATATTTGGTTTAACAAATCACTTCACATTCTCTACTGCTCTCTACTATAGTATTACCATATCTGAGTTATTGTGCAGAAATGTGGGGAAATAACTACAAATGTGCGCTACATTCGTTAATCGTGTTACAAAAAAAATTAATTAGACTGATACATAATGTTGGATATAGAGAACATACAAACACTTTATTTATTGAATATTAAATATTAGAGTTCGATGATTTGGTAAAATTGCAAACAGCTAAAATGATGTGGAATTAAATGGTGGAATGGATTAAGTAAAGAAGTTAAACATTATACTGATATGATCCAGTTTAAGAGGTTGTTCAAATTAATAGTGCTTACAAAGTACAAAGAAGAAGAATTATGAGAAATACTTTCAACCTTATTGAAAATAAGATATTCTTCATCTCAGTATATGAATAATGACTGAATTAATTAAATTACATATTACAAAACTGTTGTATATACTAATTCACAGATATTTTATTATAAAAAGGTCAGTAAATGATGTATATATTTGTCGGATCATGTTTTGTTTAGTTATGTTCTGTTAGTTTTGGACTTCCTTAGTTGTTTTGTGCACTTCGGGGGTTTGTTTTAGTCACCATGGTTACTTATGATTTTCACCTGCCTTGTACGCGCACCTGTTGCTCATCAGAGACTCTATTTAAGCCTGCCTTTTCCGGTCACTATTCGTGGCTTCATTGTTTGCATTTGCAACAGTTACGTTGGCTTTCTGGTTTTCGAGCGCATGATTCCTGTGCTAAAGTTACCTTAGCTTCTAGTATTCCTGTGCTAAGTAAGTTTTTGCTTTAGCTTCTCGTGCGAACGGCACACTTTCCTTTTGTTTCGTTCCTGTCTGTTGTAATGTGTATGATTTATGAGAAATAAATAATCTCCTACCTACACGCTTTCGTCCGGAGCCGTCAGTTTTGCGTCCCGGGAACGAACCGCAGCATGCTGCACCCCACCGTGACAAATGACTGAGCTTTGTGACGTCAGTTCTTGTGATGACATACGGGGCATTTCTTGTCGGGACGGGAGTCGTTCTCAGGGATTCGAATAAAGAACCAACTCTTTTTCTTTACTATAGTGGTCTCGATAACGGGTGCCGGTTCTCAAAAAGGTATTCGAGTCCAAGGACTAGGTTCTTTTCTTATAGAACAACCGGGAAAACCGGTTTCGAGCATCATCCCTATTTATAAGTCAACTTTGATTGATTGATGATACTTGGAGTGATGAATAAAGAATCCTTTTGAGTATAAACGCTATCGACGAATAGTAGACAAAGCACGGTATACTTCCGGTTCAAGTCACAAAAACAAAAAGTACATTTTTGTAGTGAGCAAACTCGTCCAAAAAAATGGCACAATAGCACACACAATAACACCTTTTCAGTGTCTCTGTTGATCAAATCAAATCAAATCAACTTTATTTATAAAGCACATTTAAAATTTACCACAGGGGTAGTGTTTAAAACTGTTTGTTGAATACAAAACATTTGTGGCGGTTGGCGAAGAAAAATCCATGGATTAGCCGCACTGCTTTGTAAGCCACGGGCTTCAAAGCGTAGGAAAAAATGGAGCGGTTTATAATTCAAGAAATATGGTATATTTTATTTATTGTAGATTTTTATTACAACATACTTGACAAACGAGAGAAGAAGAACGATAGGAACTTTCGACTTGCAGGAACTTCTGTGTGGCATCTGTGTGCTGAAGAACATTGGTTAGTGGAACTATCCTGCTGTGTTTTTACTCAACCGTAGTATTTAAACTACTTTGCAGTTAAATGCTGTTTATTCATTTTTACAAGCTTTGTTTTTCGATACGTGAAGCTTTGAGAAAACTTATTTACAGAGGAATATACAACGGCGAATCGAACTACGAGCTCATTGTTTGTGTTACGTCTTCGGGGACGCATAGCTGTGCTGGTGTGTTCCTTCCAGTACAGAAGACAAGCAGGAGGAGTGTGCAGGTAGGATTAAGTATTTTTAGTAAATAAAAGGCAGGACAAAAATACGAAACTGAGGACGCTAGCAAGCGTGGAGCTAAACAAAAAACCAAAATGTCACCAAGGGTGATAAACAAGGAATGCTAGCGTGCACAAACTTACTATGAGGAGAAAACCAGAGGAAACGTAAATGTTGCATAAAGCAAACATTGACCCAGCACTTACTGCTGGGTGACAGGAAACTATAAAGGGGAGTGATTAGCCAAAACACCTGGTGGAAACACTAATTGCAAAACTAAGACAGGTGAGGAGAATCAGTGCCCATGGAAACCAAGAATAAACAGGAAAAGAGGGTGCAACCAGGAAACAGACTAAAACCAGAAACATAACCAACATAAATCATGCCATGATCCGGGTAACGATCATGACATAACCCCCCCCTTAAGGGACGGATCCCAGACGTCCCAAACTAGAAAACCCCTCCCTAACAAAAAAAACCCCAGAAAGTCAAAAGTCACGGGAGGGTGGAGGGAGGACTTGGTGGTGGGCTGCCAGGCCATGTGTCCCCGAAGCCACCGGGGACAAGTCAGGTGGCGGCGGCGGGTGGATTGTCGCCGCAATCGTCGAGGCGGGCGACCTCGGAACGGCCACGTCTGTGGCCGTTGAGGAGGCGGACGAGACTGGCGCCAGAACCTCAGCAGTCTTTGAGTCCTGTACCAAAGTCTGGGGCGTCGCTGCTGTTGGCGCCAAAAGTGTCCATGAAAAGTCCAGAAACGACAAGGTGGGCGGCGCCGTGGTTCAGCCCGCCGGACAAGAGGAGGTGGGCGGCGCCGAGGTGCGGCCCGCCGGACAAGAGGAGGTGGGCGGCGCCGAGGTGCGGCCCGCCGGACAAGAGGAGGTGGGCGGCGCCGAGGTGCGGCCCGCCGGACAAGAGGAGGTGGGCGGCGCCGAGGTGCGGCCCGCCGGACACGAGGAGGTGGGCGGCGCCGTGCTGCGGCCCGCCGGACACGAGGTGGGTACGTCGTAGGCGAGGCAGGCGCGGGAGGCGTCGTCGCCGTGGTAACAGGAAGCGTCGTCGCCGTGGAAACAGGAGGCGTCGTCGCCGTGGAAGCAGGAAGCGTTGTCGCCGTGGAAGCAGGAGGCGTCGTCGCCATGGAAGCAGGAGGCGTCGTCGCCATGGAAGCAGGAGGCGTCGTCGCCATGGAAGCAGGAGGCGTCGTCGCCATGGAAGCAGGAGGCGCCGTCGCCATGGAAGCAGGAGGCGCCGTCGCCATGGAAGCAGGAGGCGCCGTCGGCGTGGGCGGAGCCAGAGGCGGAGCAGGCGGCTCGTCTGTCGGCGCGGGCGGAGCCAGAGGCGGAGCAGGCGGCTCGTCTGTCGGCGTGGGCGGAGCCAGAGGCGGAGCAGGCGGCTCGTCTGTCGGCGTGGGCGGAGCCAGAGGCGGAGCAGGGGGCTCGTCTGTCGGCGTGGGCGGAGCCAGAGGCGGAGCAGGCGGCTCGTCTGTCGGCGTGGGCGGAGCCAAGGACGAATCAGGCAACGGAGTCTCTGTGGGTGGTGGATGTCTCAGCTGGACTGCTGGGTTGGCCGTAGGGGGAATCATCACCTGCAGTGCGGAGAGTATACTTCCCATCTGTTTCTCCAATGCATCAAGGCGGGCATCTTGGTGCTCCGCCATGGCGTTGACGCAAGCCCCAAGAACGCCAAACTGTTCCTCCTGTTGTCCAAGTTGTTTGGACTGTTGGTGCAATGCCCTTTTTACTGGGTCGGTCTCTGCGGGGTCTCTTGTGCTTTGCAGCGCTGGAGCAGGAGGTGGAGAGGATGGCGTTTGCAGGACCACCAGGGTTGATGGTGGCGTCAGAGTGGCAGGCGTCCGGGCTGTCGGCGTGGGAGGAGCCAGAGGAGTGGGCGGAGTGTTCTCTGCTGATTGGGATTGTTCCTCCAGTTGCAGTTCAATAAGTACCTTGCGGTACCACTCATCCACCCAAGCCGGACTGTACTTCTCTGGCGGGTCCAACTTGCTTTGTGGCACTGGGGCAGGAAGTAGGACCGAAGCAGACAGCGCCCCCGCTGGAGGAGAGGCAGGCAGCATCCTCAGTGGAATGAGGTCTGCTTGTCCCGCTGACACGCTACCAGCACTGGCCCCCCCCTCAGGAAGCAGCTTCCAGATGCTAGATGGAGCTGGTGGGGGGAGCGCTTGTTCGGCGGGAGCAGAGGGCACGGGCGGGTGGGCTCTAGGAAGCCTAGAATCTGGCCTTGTGAGTCTGCGCCGCTGGCGCCTTTCTGGACAGTTGCCAGCAGGTGGTGACTGAGGGGAGGAGAAGCCGCACGGGAAGAGCCTGGCAGACATTGTTGAGGGCAAAGTGTCCGTCTGATACCCCTTCTGCGCCTGCTCTGAGCTGCCCCGCTGCCCGAGCCTTCGCGTACCGGGTGGGGTGGACGACGTCCGGGTGGCTTGAGAGTGGGGGAGGAAACGGGTCTCTGCTTCCGTGAACTTAGCCATTAGCTGCTCCCATGCTACCATGGCGTCGGCCGGAAGGTCTTCTTCGGACAGCTCGGCTTCGTCCTCGTGTTGCCACGGCTGGGTGTCCGCTTGGAGCTCCAGGAGGATCTCTTGTTTGTCCGTGTTGGACAGGAACACTTCGTCTGGCTGGGTCAATCTGTTACGTCTTCGGGGACGCATAGCTGTGCTGGTGTGTTCCTTCCAGTACAGAAGACAAGCAGGAGGAGTGTGCAGGTAGGATTAAGTATTTTTAATAAATAAAAGGCAGGACAAAAATACGAAACTGAGGACGCTAGCAAGCGTGGAGCTAAACAAAAAACCAAAATGTCACCAAGGGTGATAAACAAGGAATGCTAGCGTGCACAAACTTACTATGAGGAGAAAACCAGAGGAAACGTAAATGTTGCATAAAGCAAACATTGACCCAGCACTTACTGCTGGGTGACAGGAAACTATAAAGGGGAGTGATTAGCCAAAACACCTGGTGGAAACACTAATTGCAAAACTAAGACAGGTGAGGAGAATCAGTGCCCATGGAAACCAAGAATAAACAGGAAAAGAGGGTGCAACCAGGAAACAGACTAAAACCAGAAACATAACCAACATAAATCATGCCATGATCCGGGTAACGATCATGACAGTTTGAGGGTGAATGTGAAATAAAGGAGGCAGTAAACGATTGGAACAAAGGTAAATCGCAACAACTATTCACTATTTAGTTTATTATATGGTGTAACAGTGATCAACGATACACCATGGGCGTTGTTAAAAAGGCTCATCCCGAGTGAACTGAATGTTAGTGCTAACATGCTAATGCTAGAGCTGATGTGTTCACGCTGTGAGATAACACCACCAGGACTCGACTGACCCTTGTGAATTCATCATTTACTGAGGAGAAAACTTTCTGATAGTTAGACAAGGTGGACAAAAGCCTGCCTTTTTATGTAAAACTCGGTACACTTAGTTTTTAAATCATCGCCTTTTATTTGATTCCCGTATTTCCTTGAATTGCCGCCGGGTATATAGTATGCGCCTGCCTAGAATTACCGCCGGGTCAAACTCGTTTTGCAAAATAATTAGAGCATCCTTAGCATTACCACCGGGTCAGAATTACCACCGGGTCAAACTTGTTTCGCAAAATAATTAGCATATGCCTAGAATTTCCGCCGGGTCAAACTCGTCACGTCACGAGTGACACTTAACCTGTCATCATTTTCAAAATGGAAGAGGCTGATTTCAATAATTTAAAATCGCATAAAGGGATGAAGATTAAGAGCTAATCGGTAGGATTTAAGGTCCAAGCTATTGAATATGCTAAAAAGAACAGTAAGCAGCTATGTTTTATTAATATACCGTAGCTGCGTGTGTCAAATATGAGTCATTAAATGACTCCCGCCTCCTGGTGGTAGAGGGCGCTAGTGATCCTTCTTGCGACTACTCGGCTGCAGAAGAAGTGACAACAAGCAGCAACAGTTAGCAGCGATCGTTTATTTTTTCCTCTCGCTTGCACTTTTAACATGGAGGATTACACATCTAAAATAAAACAGTTTTCTAAACTGGACTTTCAATCGAAGCAGGAGGTAATAATTAAAGGAAGATCTCCATCGAGACAGAGAGACTTTTAAAACTGAAGAAAGATAAGGAAGACTTCTATAAACAAGTTATCGATGCTTTTGTTCAGAAGGAGCTGCACATGGACTTCATTTATAAGTAAAGGTAAGACCATAATAAAGTTTTTTTAATTAAATGTGCTTTTCATGATGGTATCCTTACATCACACTCAAATTTATAAGCGCAGGCCTAAATTTACCGCATGCCTTTGGTAAGCGCCGGAGTGAGAAGAGGTTTTAAAATAATTAGTGCATGCTTACATTTACTGCATGCTTTGGTAAGCGCCGGAGTGAGAAGAGGTTTTAAATTAATTACCGCCCCGGCGCTAATTCAAGGAAATACGGTAAATGAACTTACTGTAGGTAAACGGAATTTTGCTTACATGACATGTACCACTCCTCTTTATGTTATCAGCCCAATTTTAAATAAACTACCCTGAACTGTGAAATGCGGTGGAAATGCAAACCAAATATGTCTACAGGAACCTCGAGTTACAGGACTTACAAGTTCCAGGTACCTACATTTCCTTAACTGTGGGTGGAAAAGGGCCTAAATACTTTGGCTACCATTGGCTTCACTCTATCTTCTTTACAGAGAAAATTCCCTTTCACTGGTCATTGCATTGAAATTGAATGAACATGTAAAAAAAAGTCAATCAGAAAAGAGGTTTCATTGCAACACTTTCTCAGTGGAGCATTCTATTAATCACTTGAAAAGTTCATCTCCATTTGTTAGTATTAACCCGCTGCCTCAGCTGAGTCCATAGATTAATGGCCCATAGATAAAGCACATTCTCGGTCATTACCAGCAGCGGCTCATCTCGGAGGAAGGTGCCGTACCCCACTCTGCAACTGGCACTGGGCCAGGGAGACAAATTAGACCGCGATGTGATACTGTCAGCTTGCTTGTCACATTATATCACAGGAATCTTCAATCTTGGGCCGTATTCAAGAAAACTGGCATGTACTATTTACACCCGCAATTATTCATCAACCTCATTTGTTTTCAAAATGTATTCATTTTAAATAGATGGCCAATAGATAAAACATAATTGGAATATCAGATGGGTAAAGCTATTCCATTTAGTTAGTTGGACAGTTTATATGCTTTGCAAGTAAATAGAATGCAAGCAAGAGTTGAGTAATTTGTACGATCACCAGTACTATTGCTCATGCAGCCAGGGATCCAAGCATGCTGAGCTGATACCAAGTAGGTAAATACATTTCTAATGGTCACTCAATGGTACAGCAGAATCGCCATTGCCCTACTATAGTAACATTAAAAGATTCACAAACTATGAATGGCAAATGGCGGGGGGCCACCCTGGACAAGTCGCCACCTTGCCGCAGGGCCAACACAGATAGACAGACAACCAATATGTTCTAAAAAAATCAGAGAAAGAACGAATGATACGAAACGTTGGTGATTTTTCCCCATAACAAATCATTTAAATACAAGAAACATATACATATATTAACACAAAACACATTTTATAGAGAATAATTACATGCAGAAAATAAAGCAAAAAAAATGACATGAAATTTTAACATTACTTGAACATTATTCAAGACTATTTGTTGGCCATGATGAGTGGAATGATGCATAAGCAAATTGATTAGTTTGTATGGTACAATGTTTGGCTGTGCGATAACCAAGACAGTGTACGGCAAACTTTTTTGTTGAAAACTGAATCCTATGAGTCGTGAGGCGTACAAAAATGGAGGTACCAATGTAAACAGACTCAAAGTAATCCACAAAATTAAAGCCCAAATAATGCAACGTACACATGTCACACTATCAATGCAATACCTCCCAACAGTTATCAAAGATACGTTGTACAGTATGAATAAAATTTGATTCAAAATAAAGACAAAAACATACAGTGATGGCAGTAACGAGCTACATGCAGCGACGCTGCGTAGCTTAACTACATTTCTGAGTAGCGTCGCGGTAGCTTCGCAAATGTTTAAAGCAGTAGCATTTTCAGGAGCTTCGCTATTTATAGACCCATGTAACACAGTAGCGTCCTTCAAAAGCTACAAGCTACAAAGAGAGAAAATGAACTGCAAATCCATCCATCCATGACTGCTTATCCCAACCAGGAATCCAAGGGTAAAGAAAATACGGAGAAACTCCATGATGATTGTCTATGAATGTTGTCATTCATCTGGGTCATTGTCATCTCAGGGCATTCAATCGATCGCAACTGGACTGTTTGGTGTGTCTTAAAAGACTAGATCTGACCAATCTAAGTTCATGATGATTGCTCGGTTTACGTATGATGAGTCACGATTGGCTAAGGTTAGGGCCAATCAGAGGCAAGCTAAGGTGGGTCATGATGCTTTAAAACCAGGAAGCAAAATCAGGTGCATATTATGTCCAAATAACTATGTTTCTTACAGGGTGCATCAATAGGCCATTTACTGATATTTTTATTCAAATTACACTTACATAGATCATTTTATAAACGTTCTGTTTTGTTCTTGGTAATTTGCCAGCGCACAGCTGTGTGAGCAAACCACACAGGGAGGAGGGAAGCGATGGGAGAGTTCCAATACCGATTACCCCATGCTGCTTAGTTAACACTGGTATAAAAGTTACATAGGATTCCAGTCCTGGCACAAAAATATGTTCACTTTTATCGATTTCCGTTTATGTAAAGAGTTTGTTAAAGTCGGCTATGTGAGACAAATATGTTGCACTTGTCATTGTCATTTTGCCACTGGCTTCTGTTGAAACAGTAATTTATCTTGTGCAGAAAAGTCCCCTTTCTAATAGAGTATTGCATCTATTTTAGTGTTTATTTGATATTATTATTATTGTTTAACTCCCTTTAATTGATTTTGTTTCCATTGTCTTCCCCCACATTGTGTACATGGTACCACAACTTCGTAAGTTAAAATACATGTTAAAATGTTAAAAAGCCAGATGAAGGGCATGTTTCAAGTTTGTTTTTATTATGATAAACAATCAAACTGAGCATGTTTTATCTGCCTATTTATTTAGTGGAAAGTTGTACATTAAGTTGAGATATACATTAATATATATGTAGTGTTGATGTGACAAGCTACTTTTGCCGTGTACGTAGTGTAGCTTGCTACAATTCCCTGGTAACAGCTTCCCCTGTAGCTTAGCTACATTTACGTGCGAATAACTAGTAGCTTAGCGTACTACATTTTTAAAGTAGCTTAGCTACATTTACGTGCGAATAACTAGTAGCTTAGCGTACTATATTTTTAAAGTAGCTTGCCCATCACGGGGAATATTGTATGAGCGATATTAAAGGACTACTGAAACCCACTACTACCGACCACGCAGTCTGATAGTTTATATATCAATGATGAAATCTTAACATTGTAACACATGCCAATACGGCCGGGTTAGCATACTAAAGTGCAATTTTAAATTTTGCGCCGAAATATCCTGCTGAAAACGTTTGGTATGATGACGCCTGCGCGTGACGTCACGGATTGTAGAGGACTTTTGGGACAGCATGGTGGCCAGCTATTAAGTCGTCTGTTTTCATCGCAAAATTCCACAGTATTCTGGACATCTGTGTTGGTGAATCTTTTGCAATTTGTTCAATGAACAATGGAGACAGCAAAGAAGAAAGCTGTAGGTGGGAAGCGGTGTATTGCGGCCGGCATGCAGCAACACAAACACAGCCGGTGTTTCATTGTTTACATTCCCGAAAGATGACAGTCAAGCTGTGGAGAACTGGGACAACCGAGACTCTTACCAGGAGGACTTTGAGTTGGATACGCAGACGCAGTACCGTGAGTACGCAGCTGCGGCTTCCAAACATTTGATCGCTTGCCCGTACGTGCGTGCCGCTATGTGCATGTCACGTACGTAACTTTGGGGACTTTGGGGAAATATATGTGTTATATGAACTTTGGGGAGGTGAATGGTACTTTGGGCTGTGGGATTGAGTGTGTTGTGCAGGTGTTTGAGTTGTATTGGCGGGTTATATGGATGGGAGGGGGGAGGTGTTTGTTATGCGGGATTAATTTGTGGCATATTAAATATAAGCCTGGATGTGTTGTGGCTAATAGAGTATATATATGTCTTGTGTTTATTTACTGTTTTAGTCATTCCCAGCTGAATATCAGGTCCCACCCGCCTCTCACAGCATCTTCCCTATCTGAATCGCTCCCACTGCCCTCTAGTCCTTCACTCTCACTTTCCTCATCCACAAATCTTTCATCCTCGCTCAAATTAATGGGGAAATTGTCGCTTTCTCGGTCCGAATCGCTCTCGCTGCTGGTGGCCATGATTGTAAACAATTTGCAGATGTGAGGAGCTCCACAACCGGTGACGTCACGCGCATATCGTCTGCTACTTCCGGTACAGACAAGGCTTTTTTATCAACGACCAAAAGTTGCGAACTTTATCGTCGATGTTCTCTACTAAATCCTTTCAGCAAAAATATGGCAATATCGCGAAATGATCAAGTATGACACATAGAATGGACCTGCTATCCCCGTTTAAATAAGAAAATCGCATTTCAGTAGGCCTTTAAGGTATCCAAAAGCTGATAGTAGAATTGATCTGACATTACTATAGTGAAAACACTATGTGGTCTTTTAAGAATTCAAATATTGTCAATTTTTCCATACATGCAAGAAATACAGAAGAATCGAGGTAGCGTTTCTTTCTCACCCTGTACTCTGGAACAAATTTCCAAGGCCGGGGAGAGCAGGCCATTGTGTCTACAAACGCCGCCAAATAGTTTGTCGTTTCAAAATCCAGAAAAGGAAAAATGACACATCAAAGAGGCACCATGTTGTTCCCAAAAAACAAGAACACTTTCAAGTACTCACCAAAACAACTCAAAACCAAATAGAGAAAAAAACCCAGCACTGACTACTTTTGTACTTCCGTGAAGTCCCCAAGGCCGACAAGAGTCTATGAAGGGCCATTAGGGACATTATTCAGAATTACCTCTCACACACACCTCTGAAATCCTCTCATACACAATACTGATTTATTTATCTCTTATACACTACTGAAATCCTCCCATTACACACTACTGAAATTAGTTTTCTCTCATACACACTACTGAAATCTTCTCATACACACTACTGATGTATTTTTTTTTGTCATACACATGGCATTAGTAGTGAGCTAAACAGTTAGCCGTTTCTTCCTCCACTACAAACAAGCCAGCAACTAGTGATACAGAGTTTCCGTGGGTCCTGAGAGTGTCATTGCAAACTTGGCGTATGTCTTGCAGGCAGCCCAGAAAGTACACAGTAAAATCAGCTAGTATTGTTTGTGTTGTTTCTCGTGTAACATTCCGGAATGTAAGTGTCACATGGTGGTACGTCAGTAGTTCATCAAATCAGCTGTTCTTCACCTGGTGTGTAAAATCAGAGCGTGAAAACAAATCTTAAAATAGGTGTGTGTCAGTTTGGAGAAGCATCACCGCAGGGAGTTAAGGTAAAAATGTAACAACATTGCTGTGTGAGAGGGCAGCTGTAGCTTAACATATGTATCCGCTCAAATATAACTAAAGGATGACCATTTCAAATGTCGTACTTACTGTAGCAGTCAATCAATTATTTAATCAATCAAAGTTTGTTCACAGTATATAACCCTTAATCACAAATGCCTCAAAGGGCTTTCATCTACTAAATGTTTCTTCATCCCTTCATTTATGTTAGAAGTCAGTTCTGCACTGGTGTCGCGCCGGGCATAATCTAATGTTATTTGGCTATATTAATTGTTTACTTGAACAGTGCCATGTTGCCATGTCTTAAAATAAACGTTACTGACTGTTGTTTGTTGTTACAGTCTGTAAATCATCAAGTATTTCCTGCCCCACACTGAAACAATAATATATTATGCATATTATTGCTGTGATAATATAAATCCTTCATCAGAATGTGAAGTTAAAAGTAAAGTACTAGAGTAAAACATACTGATTATACAATAAAAGTATGTATGCTCCCTTATTTTGTTTGTTGCTTGTTTTTATGTACAGTATATCTCAGCTTAAAGGAATGGCTGTGTATTTCATATTCCCTTTTTACATGGCATTTGTGTCACTCAGAAACACAACTCTTCTTTCAAGGTGGATTGACACCTCAGTTGACAAATGATGAGCTTCCTTCCCCCGTCTACAGCCTACAATAGCTGATGAGTCTGTGTTAAAGGGAAGGACAGAATATTCATGGTAGATTTATGGCCCAGAGAGAAATTGCGTAAAAAAAAGTGTTCGGGGGGGCTTGAAGTGATGAGATATGTTCAAATAAATATATTTGACTGCTATATAAATATTAGTGGGTAAAATAAAACTGATATTGATAGCCAGTATCCATTACTGATATAACAGTGTGTGGGGTCAGTATTTTGTATTGTATTTAGTATTAGTATTATGTATTGTACTTCCTATAGCAGTATGACATATATTGTGTTTGCTGTTTTCTTGTGATCTGATTGTTACATTCTTATTTCAGAGTCAGGAAACAGCAGCCTGACCATTTCAACAAGGACGGAATAAAGAAGCTCTGGATTCATGGAAGTTGGCTTACCGTATTTTCCGCACTATAAGGCGCACCGGATTATTAGCCGCACCTTCTATGAATTACATATTTCATAATTTTGTCCACCAATAAGCCGCCCCGGACTATAAGCCGCGCCTACGCTGCGCTAAAGTGAATGTCAAAAAAACGCTGCGCTAAAGTGAATGTCAAAAAAACAGTCAGATAGTTCAGTCAAACTTTAATAATATATTGAAAACCAGCGTTCTAACAACTCTGTCCCAAAATGTACGCAAATGTGCAATCACAAACATAGTAAAATTCAAAATGGTGTAGAGCAATAAATAGCAACATAATGTTGCTCGAACGTTAATGTCACAACACACAAAATAAACATAGCGCTCACCTTCTGAAGTTATTCTTCATTCGTAAATCCTTCGAATTCTTCGTCTTCGGTGTCCGAATTGAAAAGTTGCGCAAGCGTGGGATCCAAAAATGGCCGGCTCCGCCTCGTCGAAGTCATCGGATTCAGTGTCGCTGTTGTTGTGCAGCAGTTCTGTGAATCCTGCCTTCCGGAAAGCTCGGACCACAGTTGTGACCGAAATATCTGCCCAGGCATTTACGATCCACTGGCAGATGTTGGCGTATGTCGACCGGCGCTATCTGCCCGTCTTAGTGAAGGTGTGTTCGCCTTCGGAGCTGTGTGAAAAAAGCCACCCGGCCTCTTCGCGTAAACTTCCCTTAACCACTCGCTCATCTTTTCTTCATCCATCCATCCCTTCGAGTTAGCTTTTATGATGACGCCGGCTGGAAAGGTCTCTTTTGGCAAGGTCTTCCTTTTGAATATCACCATGGGTGGAAGTTAGCATGGCAAGCTAGAACCACAGTGAAGGATGACTCCTCATTCCCTGTGGTGCGAATATTCACCGTACGTGCTCCCGTTCCACAGTGCAGTTCACAGGAATATCAGTTGCTGTGAAATACGGTAGTAATCCGTGTGCAGATGGAGAGATTGCGTCTTTTTATGAACCGGATCCTTGTCGCGTAGTAGGAGCCATTTTGTGGTCTTTACAGATGTAAACAGGAAATGAAACGTACGGTGATATCCGCGCGTTTTTTCTTCTTCTTCCGGGGGCGGGTGAAGCGCTTCCTGTTCTATGGGGGCGGGTGAAGCGCTTCCTGTTCTATGGGGGCGGGTGCTTTCCTTGGCGGTTGCTTGCGTAGAAGAAGAAGCGCTTCCTGTTCTACCGGGAAAAAAGATGGCGGCTGTTTACCGAAGTTGCGAGACCGAAACTTTATGAAAATGAATCGTAATAAAGCGCACCGGGTTATAAGGCGCACTGTCATCTTTTGAGAAAAATTGTGGTTTTTAGGTGCGCCTTATAGTGCGGAAAATACGGTACAAACATACTTCATACTTGCCAACCTTGAGACCTCCGAATTCGGGAGATTGGGGGGGGGTTTAGGGGGAGGAGTATATTTATAGCTAGAATTCACTGAAATTAAAGTATTTCTTATATTTATATACATATATATATATATATATATATATATATATATATATATATATAGTACAGTAAACAGTAATGAAAACACAGTTGTTCTACTAACTGTGCTGTACTTGCTGCTTACTTAAAAAAAAAAAAAAACACTTACCTTTCACTATTTGAGTACCTTTTGTTCTGCCATTTGAGTACTGGCGAGCGATCTCTGAATCCGGGAACATATCCTTCACGGATAAATTGAAAACATCCGCAAATGAGAACGGAATGTTGCTTGCAAGGTGGCCCATAATACTGGGCTGTGACCAGCCTTGTGCTTCTCTGACCGTTTATGAGTGACTATATCCATTCGGCCACCGTGTGATGGGTTATAGATAAACCTATGGATAACAGAGACATACAAACCCCGTTTCCATATGAGTTGGGAAATTGTGTTAGATGTAAATATAAACGGAATACAATGATTTGCAAATAATTTTCAACCCATATTCAGTTGAATATGCTACAAAGACAACATATTTGATGTTCAAACTGATAAATATTTTTTTTTGCAAATAATCATTAACTTTAGAATTTGATGCCAGCAACATATGACAAAGAAGTTGGGAAAGGTGGCAATAAATACTGATAAAGTTGAGGAATGCTCATCAAACACTTATTTGGAACATCCCACAGGTGAACAGGCAAATTGGGAACAGGTGGGTGCCATGATTGGGTATGAAAGTAGATTCCATGAAATGCTCAGTCATTCACAAACAAGGATGGGGCGAGGGTCACCACTTTGTCAACAAATGCATGAGCAAATTGTTGAACAGTTTAAGAAAAACCTTTCTCAACCAGCTATTGCAAGGAATTTAGGGATTTCACCATCTATGGTCGATAATATCATCAAAGGGTTCAGAGAATCTGGAGAAATCACTGCACGTAAGCAGCTAAGCCCGTGACCTTCGATCCCTCAGGCTGTACTGCATCAACAAGCGACATCAGTGTGTAAAGGATATCACCACATGGGCTCAGGAACACTTCAGAAACCCACTGTCAGTAACTACAGTTGGTCGCTACATCTGTAAGTGCAAGTTGAAACTCTCATATGCAAGGCAAAAGCCGTTTATCAACAACACCCAGAAACGCCGTCGGCTTCGCTGGGCCTGAGCTCATCTAAGATGGACTGATACAAAGTGGAAAAGTGTTATGTGGTCTGACGAGTCCACATTTCAAATTGTTTTTGGAAACTGTGGACGTCGTGTCCTCCGGACCAAAGAGGAAAAGAACCATCTGGATTGTTATAGGCGCAAAGTTGAAAAGTCAGCGTCTGTGATGGCATGGGGGTGTATTAGTGCCCAAGACATGGGTAACTTAAAATCTGTGAAGGCGCCATTAATGCTGAAAGGTACATACAGGTTTTGGAGCAACATATGTTGCCATCCAATCAACGTTACCACAACGGAGACCCCCGGACTGTTGAACAACTTAAGCTGTACATCAAGCAAGAATGGGAAATAATTCCACCTGAGAAGCTTAAAAAATGTGTCTCCTCAGTTACCAAACGTTTACTGAGTGTTGTTAAAAGGAAAGACCACGTAACACAGTGGTAAACATGCCCTTTCCCAGCTACTTTGGCACATTTTGCAGCCATGAAATTCTAAGTTAATTATTATTTGCAAAAAAAAAATAAAGTTTATGAGTTTGAACATCAAATATCTTGTCTTTGTAGTGCATTCAATTGAATATGGGTTGAAAAGGATTTGCAAATCATTGTATTCCGTTTATATTTACATCTAACACAATTTCCCAACTCATATGGAAATGGGGTTTGTATATAATAGTCTCCTTTTCAGGTGAGAGGACGCTAAAGGCAGTGCCTTTAAGGCACGCCCCCAATATTGCTTGTCCGGATGGAAATTTTGGATATTACAACTTGCCGTAGTTTTAAAGCAATGCATGATGGGAATCCGATTGTTGTGTGTCAGTGTATTAACGTGCCGGCTGGATTAAACACGCTGAGAAATAGCTACGTACCTGCCTACTTTATGGGTTATAGATAAACCTATGGATAACGAAGACATATATAATAGTCTCCTTTTCAGGTGAGAGACGACGTTAAAGGCAGTGCCTTTAAGGCACGCCCCCGATATAGTTATCCGGCTGGAAATCGGGGGATTTCCGGGAGAATGGGTGTCCCGGGAGATTTTCGGGAGAGGCACTGAAATTCGGTAGTCTCCCGGAAAATTCAGGAGGGTTGGCAAGTATGACATACTTTCTCTCCACACAAATATATTGTTTGGATTTATCAATATATTTCACATAGACCTAGTCCATCATCTTATTATGACTCATTAATAATTACAAAGAAAAATAAAGAAGGCATGAAAACTTTCCACATTATGAAAAAACATTACATCAAATAAAAATCAATATGCTTTTCTACTTACATGTAAATATAAAACTATAAGTACTTCAAGTATATATCGGAGTATTTCAACTGTGTACATTTTACTCACACGTGGTAAAGCCTTTTAGTAGTTTATGCAAAATATTGTGAGTGCAGGAGAGCGTTTGAGTTGCGTGCGTGTGTGTATGTGTGTGTGTGTGTGTGTGTGTGTGATTGTGTGTGCATGTGTGCGTGCCTGCGTGTGTGTGCGAGTGTGCGTGCGTGTGTGTGTGTCAAGAGACAGTCAGAAGTGTGTGTGAGAGGATTTCAGTATTGTGAGTGAAAGGATTTCAGTATTGTGAGTGAGAGGATTTCAGTATTGTGAGTGAGAGAATGTCAGTAGTGTGTATGAGAGTGTTTTAGTAGTGTGTATGGGAGAAAAACATGTCAGTTGTTTATGTGAGAGCATTTCAGTAGTGTAATTCTAATTCAAATTCTGAATAACAGCCTCTCATAAGAGTCCGTTCGTTCACACATCACAGGTTTAGATGTTCCTGTTAATGTTTCTCAAACCACCGTAAACCGTGTCCCAACGCTGGCGGAAAGCCTTTGCCTAGGCGTTATAAATACACGGCGCCAACAGGTATTGACCATTTCCAGTTTTCTGGAACAAAGCATTGTACTCACATTTTGCAGACAACTGAGTGGGTTCATTTCCTGCTGAAAGCATACATACTTTAAAATAATCTGCATGAATACATGTAAATCAGAATGAACATTGCAGGGAGATCTGAAGTGATAACATTCCGAATGGGTGAAAGGGTAAACGCTTTACTTCCTGCTTTCTGGCTTACGCCAGCGGAGTAGGTTAAAAGGGGGACAGTCAGTAACGTAAAAGGGAGGGACACTGGGGGCATACATGACCCAGTCGTCCTCTCTTCTCCACCCATCCAACCCACCCTAAAAATGAGCACAGAGCCAAGTTAAAAGGCTTATGTTAAGGACCCTCTTTCTGCCTTTTGTCACCTTCTCATCTCTGACTATCTTTACTTATTTTTAGCATCCTCAGCTTGATAGCTACAACCGCTGGTCCCAACTTCAGTTCTCATAGGGCCTCCTGGTGTCATCCAATCCCCAGTGAGCTGCTGCGGATGGAGGTGATTTACTGGTGGCCTCTCTGTTTGTTTTCCTTACCCCTGCTGTTGGTTCAGTTAAGCACCATGCTTAGCTACTTTGCTGCCAATGGGGGGGGGGAGAACCTTTTGTGTGCATGTATGAATTGGTGTGCATGTCATGTGTCTCCCACCAATCGGCATTGGCATGTGTGACTTCTTGCAATAAAAGTGCTGCTCAAAGTGGGAGGTGTATTTATACAGTCTGTTGTAATAGCGGAGCTATCGACTGTCAAATTTGATTTCGCTGACACAGGTGGTTCACACCCCCCTGTCAGTAGACCTGGTGTTCCGCCTGTGTCTGCCAGTGTCCATTAGAGGCGCTAATGTCATCATTTGACACATGCTGCTCTAAAAGAGTTTCCTGTGCAGGTGGCAGGGGTTTGGTCTCACTCACACACACAGACACATACACTCCTACACACACAGATATAATTAAAAGCACTCTATCTATTACAGGGCACACAAACCCTAGGATAAACAAATCCACGCAGTCATTAGCCAGAGTTCACCTAATTGGCTACATCGCCAGAGGGGAGGGTCTGTGAGGTCACACAGCTCTCTCTGGACAGCCATTACTTGCTCTGTTGCGCTCAAAGCTGCATGGCGTTTGTCTGAAAAGGTTGTGGATGCACTTGTCACAGAAACGGGCTAATTAGAAGCAGCCGGCCTACGTCAGACCACCACCTGAGAGGCAGAGCTCAGTCCTACCTTTTCCCCTGTATGCATACATGCAACTGACAGAGGTTACTAGAAGCATTTGTCAATGGTCACTGGTTTAAATCATCTTTTTTTTTCAGTAACAAACTAACTTAAGTAATATTTATTGAGAAAAACATTTGGAACATTCCATTTGTGTTTCCTTAACCAATTGTTTTCTGAAACGAACACAACTTTCTTGCACGGATACAGATAGCATTAGGATTCTGGGAGATGGATAGTAGAATAGTGGCTCAAACTATAAAAACAAATACAAGAAGACATGAGCTAAATGAAAAACAATCAACAAAGTAAAATGTACTTCATTGGCAGTAGGCCTACATTCATACTTGCCAACCTTGAGACCTTCGAATTCGGGAGATTGGGGAAGTGGGCGGGGTTGGGGGTGGCGGGGTTTGGTGGTAGCGGGGGTGTATATTGTAGCCCGGAAGAGTTAGGGATATGTTACACAGCTCGAAAGATGGGCCAACTCTTTCGTTGTGCGACACATTTATTTTTCAGGATCAAGCTGCAAAACAATTAACACAGCGTTACAACCGGAGCTTCTGTTTTTTCATATCACGTACTGACAGACTTCTTCTACGGCTCCAGCTACTGATACCAACTGCACCAAGCGCCCTCTGCTGGTGTAACTAAATATCGCCTGCTGCATAGAAATACATAGAAAACCTTGACATCACAAAAAATGAGTCTATAAACAGTATTTAAATTGAGTTTTCTGACCTTAAAGAGTTTTTAATGGGAGGGCAACTGTTTTAGTCAAAGTAAATCACTTAGTGCCACAGATGCAAGGGATTCTGGGTATTTGTTCTGTTGTGTTTATGTTGTGTTACGGTGCGGATGTTCTCCCGAAATGATTTTGTCATTCTAGTTTGGTGTGGGTTCACAGTGTGGCGCATATTTGTTAAAGTTGTTTATACAGCCACCCTCAGTGTGACCTGTATGGCTGTTGATCAAGTATGTCTTGCAGTCACTTTCGTGCGTGTGCAGAATCCGCATACAACATGTGACTGGGCCGGCACGCTGTTTGTATGGTGAAAAAGCGGATGCGTCGAAAGGTTGTAGAGGACGCTAAAGGCAGTGCCATCACGGCACGCCCTTAATATTGTTGTCCGGGTGAAAATCGGGAGAAATTCGGGAGAAATTCGGGAGAATGGTTGCCCCGGGAGATTTTCGGGAGGGGCACTGAAATTCGTGAGTCTCTCCCGGAAAAATCGGGAGGGTTGGGTTATAGTATGCCTACATTCCTTCGTTTAGTGCATGATGCATGCTTGTGTAGATGACTTTCTGCTAGGGATGTGCCGCTCAATTGGCTATCGATCAGTATCAGCCAATTTTTGTAAGAATATATGTGATTGAAATTGCCGATGACTGCCTTTAGGCTTTTAATGTCGATCAGTGCACACTGCACTTATCTTTAGTCCCCTGGCTGACAAGCAGCTCAAAGCTTATTATTTATCTCCATACACATTGTGGAGACGCTCCCCCAAGTTAATAATAATCACCTCCATTACGGCAAATAAACTGCATTGCTTAGTATCTTTAGTATCATCATCACATTTCATTATCACAGGAGGACGAGGCTAAACATGTTACACAGCGAGAGCAAGACAGGAGCAGGGATGCTAATAGCTAAGCTAACTGCTGAGGTAGCTTAAAACAACACCAAGAAATAAGCGCTTAGTAGACTTTAAGAAGCAGCTATTAACATGAAATTAATAAGTAGATTAATAAGAGTCTAGAGCAGGGGTCGGGAACCTTTTTGGCTGAGAGAGCCATGAAAGCCAAATATTTTAAAATGTATTTCCGTGAGAGCCATATAATATTCTTTAAAACTGAATACAACTAAATGCGTGCATTTTTAAGTAAGACCAACATTTTTAGAGTATAATAAGTCTATTTTCTTTTTAATAACATTGTTATTCTGAAGGTAACCAATAATAAATAAAATACTTCTTACCATTAATGCGACTTCTGGTGCTGCATGGTTTTGCTGATGGCTTTGTAGTCTGGTTGATATGTGGTTATTTTTAACACTGTGAGTACCAGCGGAATTATTCATCACTTATCGTGTTAAGCAATGTCAGCTAGGATTTATCTGAGAGCCAGATGCAGTCATCAAAAGAGCCACATCTGGCTCTAGAGCCATAGGTTCCCTATCTCTGGCCTAGAGAGAGTATAATATAACAACTGTTGGTCTGTCAGCATTGTTGCAGTTAGTACATTACACCTAAGAGGAGGTCCTATTCATCCATAAATGGGTGGTGCCTATATAAATTATTGTGTCATTATAAGATCAATACCATGATATGGTCGATGATTGGATTTTCTCAATATATTTTTAGGTTGTTTTTTTTTGTTAACGTTCACAAACTCAAGGAATAATACCCTAGACACAGGAGGACTTTGAGATCTAAAACCAAATAATTTAAATGAGTAATTAATAGCAGTTTTTGTTTTTTTTTAGTTATCAGTATTCTGGAAATTACTTTAAAAAAAAAATTAACTTGATACTTTACCAAAAAAGTAATTGAAAGAAATTACTCTTTAATACATGAAATTAAGTACTATGGAAAGTAATACGTTACTAACAAAAAAAAATAAAAAATCAAATATCTGGCATATGCGGTTGAGAGACATTTCATATGAGGGCAGATTGTGCGTGTGTGTGTGCCTTTAAAAGGTGGAAACAGTTGCCGAATGACGTTATATAATGCAGTTATCACGAACACTGTACTATTGACTTTGTTTTGCTCAAACATTTGTGTGTAATAAAAGAGAAAAACAAACTAGTTTGAATATTGTGTTGCTATTGTTAAACTGGAGTGCTTACCATGAATAAATAGAAACATTTAGTACAAGTGATCGGTATTGGCTCTCACTCATGAACGATAGTAATCGACAGCAAAAAATCATGAACCCTTTATTTATTTGAATTAATTCATCATTATTTATTATGTATGTATATATCCATGTTACAAATTGAGCACAGGAAGTGAATAAAACTATTACTAATAGCTGTGATATGGAGACGGAGGGGATTTATATATTCTCTGCTTCGCTGCTGCTTTGTTTATTGGACATGTTGAAGTTTGTGTGACACTGTAAATACAGTCGTGGTTAAAAGTTTGCATACACTTGTCATGTCATGGCTGTCTTGAGTTTCCAATAATTTCTACAACTGTTATTTTTTTGTGATAGAGTGATTAGAGCACATACTTGTTGGTCACAAACAACATTCATGAAGTTTGGTTCTTTTATGAAATTATTATGGGTCTACTGAAAATGTGACCAAATTTGCTGGGTCAAAAGTATACATACAGCAATGTTAATATTTGGTTACATGTCCCTTGGCAAGTTTCACTGCAATAAGGCGCTTTTGGTAGCCATCCACAAGCTAATGGCAAGCTTCTGGTTGAATTGTTGACCACTTCTCTTGACAAAATTGGTGCAGTTCAGCTAAATTTGTTGTTTTTTTCTGACATGGACTTGTTTCTTCAGCATTGTCCACACGTTTAAGTCAGGACTTTGGGAAGGCCATTCTAAAACCTTAATTCTAATTCTGATTTAGCCATTCCTTTACCACTTTTTTTTTTTTTTCCAAAATATTTTTATTGAATTTTGCAGACAGTACAGTATGATGGATCATGGCAACAGCAAGTTGAGGTATCTGCACATTTTACAATATGTAACATAGTAAACCCCACCCCTTACAATACCCACCCACTTTAATTCCCAAGGTAATCGTCACCTCGTGCCCACAACAAATATAGACACACATGAATATATGCAAACTTAGATTCAATCCAACAAATATATTATAGATAAACAAAAGATAAATAAGGTAAAATAAATAAATAAATACTATATAAGATATGCAAAAAAATAATAATAATAATAAAAGATAACGTAAAAGTAAATAAACACAAGGAATAAGGGTCGGGGGGGGTCAGCTCTGTCTAAGTTGTGTTACTCGAATCGCTTGGGGTGATGTCAAGCTTGTCCCTAATAAGGTATAGGAGGGGGCCCCACGTTTTATGGAAAGACGACACAGATCCTTTCTGCGAGAGCCGAAGCTTCTCTAACTGGAGACACCGCAAGACATCTTGTATCCAACTGTTATGGCTCGGCGGAGACGCAAGCTTCCATTTAAAAAGAATTGTACGCCTAGCCAGCAGAGTCGTTAACGCAATGACACGACGAGCGGTTGCAGGTAAACCGTCCACCTGGGGAACGCCAAAAAGGGCAGTCAGCGGGCTGGGTGTTATTGTCCTATCGAGGGCCTGCCCAACAGTGTCAAAAATAGCCGACCAAAAACTTGAGAGTTTTGGGCACGTCCAGAACATATGCAAATGGTCAGCTGGGGATTGTCTACAGCGGTTACAAGTGTCGCTATGGTTGGGGTATATTTTAGCCAGTCTAGCATTGGTGAAATGTGCTTTATGTAATACCTTACATTGTATAAGGCCATGCCTAGCGCATATGGACGATGAATGTACCAGCCTCAAAGCCTCTCTCCACCTCCCGTCAGGTATAGGTGCTCCAAGGTCTTGCTCCGATGATTCTCTGACAGGTGAAGTATTAAGTGGATTCAGAAGGCCGATTTCATTATATATGACAGATATCAAACGTCGTTGGTCAGAGTCAAAGGAGAGAAACCGATCAATTTCTGCTTCTGGGGGGCGGTTGAGAAAATGAGGAAATTGTTTTTTAATAAAATGCCTTGCTTGGAGGTATCGAAAGAAATGACTATTAGGCAGATTGTATCTTGTTGACAGAGAAGCGAAGGAAGAGAACACTCCATCGTGGTACAGGTCATTGAGAATTTTAAGTCCGTTAGTCGACCAAGTGCGAAATGCAGAATCAGAGCAGGCAGGGAGAAAGGCGGGATTGTTCAAAATCGGAGCACTGCTGGAAGCCTTGTGCAAGCCGTGATGTTTCCTAAATTGAGTCCAAATTTTTATGGTATTTTTAACAACTGGGTTTAGGGAGGTCCCCAATGAACATAATGGTAGCTGTGAGCAAATCACCGCGTGTAAGGAACCATTAGACGATGCCACTTCTATGTGAGCCCAAGGTGGACAGGCGGCTGGGGAGTCGCAATGGACCCAGTACAGCAGTTTATTAATATTGCAGGCCCAGAAATAATTTCTAAAGTTTGGAAGTGCTAGACCACCCTCCGCCTTAGGGAGCTGTAGAGTAGCTTTCCCAAGGCGGGCTGGCCTGTTTTGCCAAACGAAAGCAAGAAGTTGTTGATCAAGGCCAACAAAAAATGCTTTGTTGAGTCATATAGGGATGTGCTGAAAGAGATATAAAAATTTCGGAAGTAAAATCATTTTTATGAGGTTAATGCGGCCAACTAGGGATAGGGGGAGGGCAGCCCACCTGGACAAGTCCGATTTACATTTGTCCAACAGTGCCTGAAAGTTTTTACGGAACAGCTCTGTGGGAGAATTCGATACAAACACACCCAGATATTTAAATCCTTCCTCTGAGATCTTAAAGGGGAATTGTGAGCGCGGGAGTGACCTTGCCAAATTATTCACAAAAAATAGTTCGCTTTTCTAAATATATTCAGTTTGTACCCTGACAAACGACCGAACTGATCCAGAATCGATAGTATATGGGGAAGCGAGGATGAGGGGTCTGAAACGAACAACAGAAGATCGTCGGCATATAGGGAGAGCTTATGAACCCGACCGAAACGAGTGATACCCTTAAATTCCTCCCAATTCTTAAGCCAAATAGCAAGCGGTTCAATGGCTATATTAAACAGCAAGGGTGAAAGTGGACAACCCTGCCGGGTCCCACGCTGGAGAGGGAAGTACGCTGAACGGATGCCGTTAGTATGTACGGAGGCAAGTGGAGTCTCGTACAAGACTCTAACCCAAGAAATACATTTAGAATCAAAACCAAATTTCTCCATAATAAAAAATAAGTAGCCCCACTCCACCCTATCGGACGCCTTCTCCGCATCCAGCGCCACCACAACCTCCGGAGTATCAGATGGTGGAGAGAGAACTATATTCAACAATCTTCTGGTATTGAAGAATGGGTGCCTCCCCAGCGTGAAACCTGTCTGATCAGCTGAAATTATTGAAGGCATCATAGAGAGAGCTTTCGCCAGAATCTTGCAGTCCACGTTCAAAAGTGAGATCGTGGTTGGGGCAAATCGCAGAGACAGGAGAGCATTCAGAAGTGTATAATTTAGTGTAAAATTCAGAAAAACACCTATTAATATCCACTGGATCGGAAGTATAACTGCCATCGCGTAGTTTAATTTTGGGAATCGACCGCGATGCGCAAGCAGCCCTGGCCCGTTGAGCTAAAAGTCGGCCGGCCTTGTCTCCGTGTTCATAGAAGCATTGTTTGGATTGTCGCAGTTGTCTCTCTACTATGTGCGTCATAAGCAGGTCATGTTCTGAATGTAGCAGAATACGTTTTTTATACAGGGTTGGAGATGGACAAACAGCGTATACATTGTCGAGGTCGAGGAGTTCTTTAGCAATTTCCGTCAACCTAGCCCTTTCAGTCCTCTTCATCCTGGAAATATAAGATATCACCTGTCCTCGAATAGTAGCCTTAAGTGCTTCCCACAAAGTGCTATTTCCGATGTCAGGGGTGTCATTAAACTCAATGTAGGTACGAATTTCTGTTTCAACAAAATCTTTGAACTTAATGTCTGAGAGCAAGTGTGAGCTGAACCTCCACATTGTGCGGCCGGTTACACCTTGCGGAAATTTAATGTCGACTGAGATTGGCGCGTGGTCAGAGATGGCTATCGGGTGGTAGTCGCATGCATTAATACAATGTAAGAGATTGTTATCTATTAAAAAGAAATCAATACGGGAAAACGAATGGTGAACGTGCGAGAAAAATGAAAATGCCTTCCCATGTGGGTTCCTGAATCTCCAGGGATCCGAAAGTCCCACTTGGTTTGCATAAGTTGACACAGCCTCTGCTGCTTTGGATAGTGTATTTCGGGTATGGGAGGATCGATCAAGAATCGCATCCTGGACTAAGTTAAAATCCCCGCCTACGATTATGCGGTGGCTGTCAACGTTGGGGATCCTAGCAAAAAGCCTTGTGAAAAAATTGTCGTCATCCTAGTTAGGTGCATACACAGAGACTAAAATTACCGGTGTATTCTGTAACGTGCCCGAAACCACAACATAGCGACCCTCTTTATCTTCTATAACGTCTGCTGGCTCAAACATAACACGCTTATGGATAATTATGGCCGAACCCCTAGCCCTAGCAGAAAATTTGGAATGGAATAAATGGCTCATCCAAGACCTCTTAATACGGCGATTTTCTGATGTCTTCAGGTGTGTTTCTTGCAGAAATATAATGTCCCCTTTAAGATGCTGCAGCCGAGTTAAGACCTTACCAATTTTGACAGCGTTTTTCATGCCTTTGGTGTTCCAAGAGATGATACGCACTACGCCACTCGTCATCCTACCAGCATCCGCCATCTACCAGACCCCAACAGTAAATCTGTATGACACGCCTTAGACCCCACGGGGAGGGACGGGAGGGAGAGAGGGAAGGTATAGCAGCAAAAAATAACAAAGTGGTACAAAACACCCAGGTAAGAAAAAAAGAAAGAATAATAAAAAAATAAAACTAAATAAAAACTAGTAATGACAGAAAGACACATTTCAACAAACCCCAACAAATTAGAATGCAATTACCCTTACTACCCACCCTAAATAAGAACCTTATCTGAGCTCTCTCGCTCTTACTTAGCCTAACTTGACTAATGCTAACTTCCGGAGTCTCCTCCCTTACAGTAACAGTAATGAACTCCATAAAGCGAAATAAGAATTTAAAGTGAGCCTACATTCGCGAGACGTATCCCAACCTGAGTGTATAGTAATATAGGAAATATTAAGTTGAAATAAACAAACAAGGCACATAAACAGCGTTGGCTCAACACCAAAATGTACAGTGCACCAATAGCTTTAGTGATGTATTTTGGACCAAGGAGTGCCTCATAACGTACATACGAATGACTAGATGAAATTAAAAAAAAAAAAAATTTGGATGCCTAATCAAAATGTGTTACGTTACGACCATCCATGTTGGAAAATCATGTGTTAGCCAGTGTGTAAATTGCAACACTCAAACATTGCTTCCTATTATGAGCACACATGTAAACTGGTGGTTAGGGCTTAGAACAGCAAAACAAACGAAGGCCCACAGTGTCTCCAATGAGTGCAAAGTTGTCATAAAGCAGGCCTCTAGAAAAGTTGAACTTACAGTTTTTATTCCAGGGGCTGCACAGTCAAGGTGCAAATTGTTGTCAAGTCCCGCCGTTTTGTAGGGGTAAATAGTCGTCCAAACCCATCAGGTATCTTGCGTGCGGATTGATGTCAAGAAGTCCTTGGCCTCTATAACCGATCCGAATCTCTTCTTACCACCATCCTTCGTTACTATGACAAGCTTAGCCGGGAACAATAATGCTGGTCGTAGGCCCATTTGGTAGAGCTCCGACATCACATCGCGGTATTTTTGGCGTTGTTCCACCACTTCAGGCGCGTAGTCCTCGTAGATGGCGACGGGGTACCCTCGGTATTGTAGCTTGCCTCTCCTGGCCCTGGCCTCGCGGATAATTCTGTCCTTCACCTGGTACTTATGTAGCCGTATCAGAACGGGCCTTGGTCTCTGGTCTGGCTTCGGCTTGCTAGCGAGTGTCCGATGGGCCCGGTCGCACTCCGGTGGTGATTCAAAGAAATCCTCGTCAAAAATCTCTGTCAGTAGCTCCGCAAAAAAGGTAGTTGGACGTGGCCCTTCCACGGACTCTGGTATGCCGACCACTCGGATGTTATTTTGCCGACTCCGGGATTCGAGGTTGATAACTTTAGCCCGCAGCTTAGCTTCGATCTTCGTTAGCTTAGCACATGTTGCTTCCAATGCTAGCAGGCGTTCGTCTTGGAAAGTAGCATTTTCCTCGAGTGCAGTAATTTTCTGAGAATGTTCAGACACCTTGGTGTGTACCTTATCAATCTTTGTCTCGAGTGTAGAAATTGCTGTCCTGAAGTCCGCTGAGAGGGCCTGGCGGTGCTCTTCCAGAAGACTAGCTATAGCCGACATGTTGACTTCGCCGGCACCCCCGTCGGAGGAGCTAGGTCCGGCACCGGTATCTCTGGCGCTCCGCTTCGTCGAGTGAGTTGGCATTTTTTGCCGGTTGCAACTCCGGAGTAATATATTCACCCGCTCGCCGACTCGCTGGCGTAGTTTGTGGAGTTTTAAAAGAGTGGCAATGTAAAAAGTTGTGGGAGGGAGACTCAACACGTGTCTACTCCATCTTGCCCAAACCGGAAGTCCTCCTTTACCACTTTTGACGTGTGTTTGGGGTCATTGTCCCAAGACCCAACCTCCGGGCTGATAATTTTAGGTTGTCCTGAAAAATTTGGAGGTAATCCTCCTTTTTCATTGTCCCATTTACTCTCTGTAAAGCACCAGTTCAATTGGCAGCAAAACAAGCCCAGAGCATAATACTACTACCACCATGCTCGACTGTAGGTATGGTGTTCCTGGGAATAAAGGCCTCACTTTTTCTCCTCCAAACATATTTCTGGTTATTGTGGCCAAACAGCAATTTTTGTTTCATCTGACCACAGAACTTTCCTCCAGAAGATCTTATCTTTGTCCATGGGATGTTAGATGAATCAAAAATGTGGCTGTTTGGCCACAATACCCAGCCATATGTTTGGAAGAGAAAAAATGAGGCCTTTAATCCCAGGAACATCAATCCTACCGTCAAGCATGGTGGTGGTAGTATTACACTCTGGGCCTGTGTTGCTGCCAATGGAAATGGTGCTTTACAGAGAGTAAATGGGACAATGAAAAAGGAAGATTACCTCCAAATTCTTCAGTACAACCTAAATTCATCAGCCCGGAGACTGGGTCTTGGGCGCAGTTGGGTGTTCCAACGGGACAATGACCCCAAACACACGTCAAAAGTGGTAAAGGAATGGCTAAATCAGACTAGAATTAAGGTTTTGGAATGGCCTTCCCAAAGTCCTGACTTAAACTTAAACTGCAGCAATTTTGTCAAAACTCAACCAGAAGCTTGTGGATGGCTACCAAAAGTGCCTTATTGCAGTGAAACTTGCCAAAGACATGTAACAAAATATTAACATTGCTGTATGTATATTTTTGACCCATCAGATTTGGTCACATTTTCAGTAGACCCATAATAAATTCATAAAAGAACCAAACTTCATGAAGGTTTTTTGTAACCAACAAGTATGTGCTCCAATCACTCTATCACAAAAAAATGAGAGTTGTAGAAATTATTGGAAACTCAAGACAGCCATGACATTATGTCCACAACTGTATGTGCTGTATTATTCTGTAATCTGGTTGGCATGTTCTAAATAAACATACAACTAACTAAACTGATCGGAACATCCATACTTACAGCCACATAATCGCAATATTAATACTACTACTGGGTGGCGTAGGCCTGATGGTAGAGCGGCCGTGCCAGCAACTTTAGCGTTTCTGGTTCGTATCCAGTTTAGTCACGACCGTTGTGTCCTTAATTAGGCAAGACACTTATCCCACTTTGCGCCTGATGGGTCGTCGTTAGTGTTTTACATGGCAGCTTCTGTCATCAGTGTGTGAATGTGCATGAATGGGTGAATGTGACGTACAATGTAAAGAGCTGTGGGTATCGTGTCAGGTATAGTAAAGCGCTATATAAATAGAAACCATTTACCATGACTACTATTACTGATATTAATAGTGATAATAATTTGACAATATTAATAGGAATAAGAATAATAATGATAATAAATTACAACTCAAAACATTAAACAATGCAAATCTATGTCAAAAAGTGTGAACAATTTTATATAAGCAAAAATATAAACTTCCTACATACCTGCCTACCTTGTATCTCTGATGTTAATATATACAGTATAGCGAGTGAGTTAGAATTTGTCATCTCAGATTAATCACATTTTTTAATCTTGATTGATCATGAATGATCGCAGTAAATTACTTGCTTGCATAATTAAACATTATGTAAAGATGACCACAATATGATGACACAAATGCAACTTTATTGTCAGAGTGTCATACACCAACATTGTTTTACTGTCTTACTTGAATGCACAGATGAAATTTGCCACCAGTCAGAGTCTGCTCACTCATTCTTAAAATAATCAATACTTACCTGTAAATGCATATACACGATCGCTAATCTCAACCTCCAAGGACTTGGCGTCCACAATTGTGCACATCACATTTGTGGTTGTGTAGAGCAGTGTTTTTCAACCTTTTTTGAGCCAAGGCACATTTTTTTCATTGAAAAAATGCAGAGGCACACCACCAGCACAAAACATAAAAACATTCAACTCAGTAGCCGATATTGACAATAGAAAGTTGTTCTCACAAGTGTTGGATATGAATTCAAACCATAACCAACCAGGCATCACTATAGCTCTTGTCTCAAAGTAGGTGTACTCATGGGCGCCGCTAGGGATTTTGGGCCCCATGAAAAGAATCTTTACAGGGCCCCCAACACAGTGTCATTATTTTTTCTGTATTATAATTTCATCATCATTAGGGGCCTCTCTGGGCCCCCCTCCATCATGGGCCCCTAGAATCCGTCTCCTTTACCCCCCTTTTTCGGCGCCCCTGGGTGTACTGTCATGACCTGTCACATCACGCCGTGACTTATTTGAAGTTTTTTGATGTTTTCCTGTGTGTAGTGTTTTAGTTCTTGTCTTGCGCTCCTACTTTGGTGGCTTTCCCTGTTTTGTTGGTATTTTCCTGTAGCAGTTTCATGTCTTCCCTGAGTGCTATTCCCCGCACCTGCTTTTTTTTTTTAGCAATCAAGGCTATCTAAGTTGTCACTATCCTTCTTTGCAGGGACATTGTTGATTGTCATGTCATGTTCGAATGTACTTTGTGGACGCCGTCTGCTCCACACGCTGTAAGTCTTTGCTGTCGTCCAGCATTCTGTTTTTGTTTACTTTTCAACCAGTTCAGTTTTAGTTTCGTTTTGCATAGCCTTCTCTCATGCTTTTTCTTAGCGGCACTCGCCTTTTGTTTATTTTTGGTTCAAGCATTAGATACATTGTGACCTGCCCGCTGTCATCTGCATATTGTGATTACGACAAACCATGTTCCCGACATCTACAAAGCAATTAGCCACTTGCTGCCACCTACTGATATGGAAGAGTATAAGATGGTTACTCTGACGAGCTCCAGACAGCACCGACACTCAACAACGGCACATTTGCAGATTATTATTACTGGTTTGCAAAAAATATTTATAACCACATCCATCCTAATACATTTTCTACCGCTTGTCCCTTTTGTGGTCCCTGGAGCCTATTTCAGCTGCATTCGGGCGGTAGGCGGGGTACAGCCTGGATAAGTCGCTACCTCATCGCAGGGTCAACACAGATAGACAGACAATATTCTTACTCACATTCACACACCAGGGCCAATTTAGTGTTGCCAATCAACCTATCTCCAGGTGCATGTCTTTGGAGGTGGGAGGAAGCCGGAGTACCCGGAGGGAACCCACGCAAATAGGTAAAATGACATATTCTCCCACGGCACACCAGACTGTATCTCATGGTACACAGTGGTTGAAAAACACTGGTGTAGACGACAATACAGTATGTTTTCTCTACAAGACCCTGGTTTCCACTTCTGAGGACATTTTACTGCCAATTAGAGGTGGAGGAAGAGTAAACCACATCACATGTTGGATTCAAGATTGAATCCAAAAGTTCAGATGGCAACTTTCAACTTTTTTTTTGTTTTTCCACTTATTGGGTTCCAAATAGCCCAAATAACCAAGATAAATGAAAAATGCATGCCATACAACAGTTCAGGTCTTAGGAAGCTACAGGTATGCAGTTTAAAATGTACTTACTTAACCTACCTGCTCACTGCTGCTCCTCACCCTGCAGTGTGATATGCATCGATCTTTCTGTCACTTTGCACCTAATATAACAGTTCCTACTGCCTTGCCCCATGACTGACACGTGTGCAACAGCTTGCCGACTGATGCTTTTTGACAGGTCATCTTTTTGCTTGTCTCTTTCTCCACCCTCAATTTCCATTCAAAGGCTATCATTTGGACCCACTTGAGTGCAATCCTATGAATGTAGCTATTAAATTGTATGTTTATTCCTTTGTTGCTTGTCAAATCAACTCCATGCTGCCTAAGGCCAAAATGTGTGAAGAGTTTCACAAGTTTTTTTCGGGTTGATTGATTTTGTGAGTATATAGTGTATAACACAGTACCGGTACTGGCACTGGTCCCCTATGAAATGTGGGAAAAGTGCCAAAAAGTACTCAGGTCATGTAACTAACTTAAAAAATGATGGGATGGAGTGAACACATACTGTAACTTTCCGGGAATAGAAGTTAATCCTGTTACCTTTGAAAAGTACTTTAGAATTTTTAGTATCTGTCTTTGTTGAGACAGTGAGTGGATTAGTTTTTCTTTAGCTAGAATAATGAAACATATTTAGAAACTATCCAAGTAACTCTATGGCTTGGTCAGACCTACACTATATTGCCAAAAGTATTTGGCCACCCATCCAAATGATCAAAATCAGGTGTCCTAATCACTTGGCCCGGCCACAGGTGTATAAAGCAAGAACTTAGGCATAGAGACTGTTTCTACAAACATTTGTGAAAGAATGGGCCACTCTCAGTGATTTCCTGCGTGGAACTGTCATAGGATACCACCTGTGCAACAAATCCAGTCGTGAAATTTCCTCGCTCCTAAATATTCCAAAGTCAACTGTCAGTTTTATTATAAGAAAAGTGAAGAGTTTGCGAACAACAGCAAGTCAGCCACCAAGTGGTAGGCCACGGAATCTAACAGAAAGGGTCAGCGAATGCTGAAGCGCAAAGTGCAAAGACTTTCTGCACAGTCAGTTGCTACAGAGTTCCAAACTTCATGTGACCTTCCAATTAGCCCAAATATTGTACGCAGAGAGCTTCATGGGGGGTGAGGGGGTTCCATGGCCGAACAGCTGCATCTAAGCCATACATCACATCAAGTCCATTGCTAAGAGGTGGATGCAGTGGTGTAAAGCACGTCACCACTGGACTCTATAGCACTGGAGACGCCTTCTCTGGAGTGATGAATCACGCTTTTCCATCTGGCAGTCTGATGGACGAGTCTGGGTTTGGAGGTTGCCAGGACAACGGTACATTTCAGACTGCATTGTGCCGAGTGTGAAATTTGGTGGAGGAGGAATTATGGTGTGGGGCTATTTTTCAGGAGTTGGGCTTGGCCCCTTAGTTCCAGTGAAAGGAACTTTGAATGCTCCAGGATACCAAAACATTTTGGACAATTCTATGCTCCCAACCTTGTGGGAACAGTTTGGAGCGGGCCCCTTCCTCTTCCAACATGACTGTGCACCAGTGCACAAAGCAAGGTCCATAAAGACATGGATGACAGAGTCTGGTGTGGATGAACTTGACTGGCCTGCACAGAGTCCTGACCTGTACCCGATAGAAGACCTCTGGGGTGAATTAGAACTGAGACTGAGAGCCAGGCCTTCTCGACCAACATCAGTGTGTGACCTCACCAATGCGCTTTTGGAAGAATGGTCGGACATTCCTATAAACACACTCTGCAACCTTGTGGACAGCCTTCCCAGAAGAGTTGAAGCTGTAATAGCTGCAAAAGGTGGACCGACATCATATTGAACCCTATGGGTTAGGAATGGGATGGCACTTCAAGTTCATATGTGAGTCAAGGCAGGTGGCATACTTGCCAACCTTGAGACCTCCGATTTCGGGAGGTGGGGGGCATGGTTGGGGTGGGGCGGGGGCGGGGGCGTGGTTTTGGGGCGTGGTTAAGAGGGGAGGAGTATATTTACAGCTATAATTCACCGAGTCAAGTATTTCATATATATATATATATATATATATATATATATATATATATATATATATATATATATATATATATATATATATATAAGAAATACTTGACTTTCAGTGAATTCTAGCTATATATATATATATATATATATATATATATATATATATATATATATATATATATATATATAAGAAATACTTGACTTTCAGTGAATTCTAGCTATATATATATATATATATATATATATATATATATATATATATAAATAAGAGAAATACTTGAATTTCAGTGTTCATTTATTTACACATATACACACACATAACACTCATCTACTCATTGTTGAGTTAAGGGTTGAATTGTCCATCCTTGTTCTATTCTCTGTCACTATTTTTCTAACCATGCTGAACACCCTCTCTGATGATGCATTGCTGTGTGGCACGCACAAAAGTGCTTTCATCAAATGGGCCCGGTCAATCCTTGCTTCCTGAGGAAGATCTTCACTGCAAAGCACTTGGTAGTCCACTACATCTTCCCGGAGGCTATCCAGGTCCAATCGCAGCTGCGGCTTGGAACTTACAAGCGTATTTCTTCATCTTACTCGTCGTCGGCGTCGCCACGACTGTATCTTCCTCGTTCTTCTGCTTCGTCTCCTTGTTGTGTGCGCAGTTGTGCACTGCACTCTCTAGATGTTATTGTCACATATGCATGTACAGTAGATGGCAGTATTGTCCTGTTTAAGAGTGTCACAACATTGCTGTTTACGGCAGACGAACTGCTTTACGGTAGACGAAAACGTGACTGCTGTTGTTGTGTGTTGTTACCGCGCTGGGAGGATGTTAATGAAACTGCCTAACAATAAACCCACATAAGAAACCAAGAACTCGCCCTCGATCATTCTACAGTTATAACGTGATTGGGCAGGCACGCTGTTTATATTGTGGGAAAGCGGACGTGAATACAGGCTGTCCTCACTCAGGTCCGCATGGAGCTGGAGGGGGCGTGGCCTCCACCTCCCTGAATTTCGGGAGATTTTCGGGAGAAAATTTGTCCCGGGAGGTTTTCGGGAGAGGCGCTGAATTTCGGGAGGTTCCCGGAAAATCCGGGAGGGTTGGCAAGTATGGCAGGTGGCCAAATACTTTTGGCAATATAATGTATCATTAGAGGCAATAAGTGGTGAGACAGTCCAACCAATCAGCATGGTTGTTTCTTACTGCCTTGAGATTTGAGCAAAAATAAATAAAAACAATTCTGCACTGTTAGACATTCCTACATGGCCATAGACATGACATACCAGACAATCCACAACAAAAATGACATTTGTACAACCTAAAAACCCAATTATCTGATTTGTTGTGACACTTTCTTTATGTCATGTGGACTTAGGGCAGACAACATTAGTTTTTCCAACTCTGAATATGAAGACACACCAGTGAGGCCATAGTGTTTTTGAAATGCCCAAACATGTGGTTGCTTTGATTCCCTGATGGCAGCCCACACATTTCTAAAGGCCACGGATGGTCAAACTAGCTGCTGCCATAGAGATGTGCTCAGAGGACCTCCTATTACTGATGCATGAGTTATTTCTAAAAGAACACTTTGAAATAATGCCAAACATGAAAACCTTTCCCCTGCTCAGTGGAGTGCACTCAATACAGTGGCACTGAAGCGTGATGTAAACTTGTCTTTTTTGGGGGGTTGGGAGGAGGCAGGCGGTTGGCTGGGGGTGAGACACAGGAAGTGGAAGTTTGCTGTAACCAAGAGTCAGCTGTGAGTAAATGTTGCAGCATGCACTTACTGTACTGTACACCTGCTTTCAAACATACTTATTTGCAAGGAATGTGCTTGATATGCTGACACAAGTGAACATGGGTGTATTTGGACACTTTTATATACAATCTCGGTGCCTCTAAAACAGGGGTGTCAAACTCAAATACAGAGTGGGCCAAAATTTAAAACTGAACAAAGCCGCGGGCCAAGGTTGAACAAATTAACCTTTAACGTACTCTACGAGCTATCGTCACGTCCGCTTTTCATCCATTTTAACATCGTTCAGACCCAGTCACAAGATATTTGCGGCTTCTGTACGCACACACGAGCGAATGCAACGCATACTTCATCAACAGCGATACAGGTTACACTGAGGGTGCCAGTGTAAAAAAATTAACACTGTTAGAAATATACGCCACACTGTGAATCCACACCAAACAAGAATGACAAACACATTTCGGGAGAACATCCGCACCGTAACACAACATAAACACAACATAAACACAACAGAACAAGTACCCAGAATCCTTTGCAGCACTAACTCTACCGGGACGCTACAACATACACCCCCGCTACCACCAACCCCTCCCACACACACACACCTTGTAGCGTCCCGGAAGAGTTAGTGCTGCAAAGGGTTCTGGTTTGGTGTGGATTCACAGTGTGGCGTATATATTCCTAACAGTGTTAAAGTTTTTTATTCGGCTACCCTCAGTGTAACCTGTATCGCCGTTGATGAAGTATGCGTTGCATTCTAATGTGTGTGCGTGCAGAAGCCGCACATGTTATGTGACTGGGCCAGCGCAGGCTGGCTGGTTGGCGTTTGGAAGACACCCGGGAGGATCGGCGGGCCAGCTTTAGTGTTAATTTGATATCGCCTCAAAGGCCAAGTGAAATTACACGGCGGGCCAAATTTGGCTTGCTGGCCAGAGTTTGACATTCTTGCTCTAAAAGTACCTCTGGTAGCAGTATTACTTCCGCATACATTTTCGAGACTACTGGACCCCAGTTGTTTTTGGACAAACGATGGGATACACCTTGAACAGGTCGCCAGCCAATCACATGGAACATAACGACAAAAACAATTACACTCACGTTCACACCTATGGACAATTTTATGTCTCTAAGTAACCTAAGGTGCAGAGTTATCTTGTTTACCACGCAGCCTTAGAATTAACAATATACTGTATTTTTAGGGCTAGAGAGCGCACCGGTATTTAAGCTGCACTCACCAAATTTATAATAAGTATGTTAGCTGCACCAGACTATATGCCGCAGGGATATACCAGTACAAATTATTTTGTAAATGTTTATTTACATACCGTGATTGTTTCCAAATGGTGTTTGTCACACGGTAGTAAATGTATTTTTTTAAAATTTTCCTATATTTAACCAGGTAAAAAAACGAATTGAGATTAAAATCTCTTCTGCAAAGAGTGACCTTATGTCCAAGAGAGCAGCAAAAACAGGTTTCATAAATACATGAAACAACAAAAACCGGAGCAATCACACACTATAGTTAAAAGTGCAAATTACTAACAACATAAACATAAAAACACGCAATAGGTAAAAAATAAAATGTTGCAATAGAAACAATTTAAGAACAAAAAACGGCTAATCAAACAAAACAGAAGTCATCGTCATGGACCCACTAGCTGGGGATGCTAACTCTCCAATTGTTGGAATAATTGTTTTTAAGTTATCACAAAAGAAACGTTGTATTACATTATGTTCCTGATAAGAAGATGAAGGCTGTCTTTCGAGGCCTAACAAGAGGAAGAAGGCTTGTGAAACTCCACTGTGATTTCAACACGGACAGATGGCAGGATCTGCTCAACTTCTAGAGGAACTCTCTTTGAAGTGTTAAACAAACTCTCTTTGAAGTATTTCACAAACTCTCTTCCAACTATTTGGTAACCGAGGTCAACGCTATTTACGACCCGCTGCCCTCTTGAAGTCGCTGTGGTCAGGAGACGGGAGGGGTTATCCATTGTCCTCCAACACCTGCCCCAGCTGGATCCAGGAAGAGCCCAGCCCGAGACATCCTCTTCTTGGTCTTCAATGAGACCGAAAACAATGACTGTTTTACATACTTCCTATTTCTGCTGAGACATGTGTTGGTGCGTGAACATTGAATATCTAAATAAAAGAGGAGACGAAAACCTTCTTCGTCAGAGCGTGGTGCAGGACTGTACAGAGAGTGCAGTGGCCATGTCTCTCCTCAATATTGAGTCCAAATTTAATTCTGTCTCTGTTTGATTCCTTGCCTATTGTCTTGTTTAATAGATGTCCTCAGTGTTTGAACGTGACATCTTATTAGTCCTTCGAGCCGGATCCCAACACGTCTGACGATTTCAGCATGAGTGAGTGAAACCAGAAAGACCATGGCAACCAAATCCTGATTGAGGAACTGCTTTCTTCATTTCGGGCTGGAATTGGAAAGACTGACGGAAAATCCGAGGACAAGAGGAAGGAAGGCAGAGAGCAGTGAGTACGTTTTAAATTGACGAAGAAAGAAACGACTAAGAAAAAGCGTGTGACGAGGGTTACGACGCATAAACAAACCCTGTAAATCCTAGGCTCTAACAGGTAAAAAGGCCAAATTACTGCAGGACGTCGGTGTCCGCGAAAACTGAAATACCCGAAATAAGCTAAAAACTAAAATTATAAAACTGAAGAGGCCAATATACTGCAGGTAAACGGAACCGCGAAAACTGAAATCCGTAATATCCGTAAACAAACATACTAGGGGGAGGCGGAGCCCACAATAATTTGAAATATCCGTAAGCCATTATCCTGAGGACGACGGAGTCCAACGCAGACCTAAAATGGTCTATTCAGAATAAAAACTGAATTTTGTACGTAAAAAACAATAATCTGGAGGGCGACGGAGTCCTCATGAAACATTGAAATTTCCGTAGATCAATATACTGAAAGGTGTGAATGTGAGAGTGTGTGGGAGTAATCGCCATTAGGCTATCACTCCATATTAAAGTTGTGAGAAGTAAATAGTGGGTTATTGTGGATGCTCTAGGCAAGACACCTCCACTGGGGAACCATCTCCAGTAGAAGCGACGTGTACCACAATAATAAATTAAACCACTATCTTACAACAAAGACAAAAGTAATCCTTATAAGTTCGGCTGTGTAGGGGACGACGGATTACTCCAAATTCTCAAAATGGAAAGAGGGACACAAAGAAACGCAGATATAATATGGTCTATTACAATCTATTTAAACCAAAATAGAAGACAACAACCACAACGTCAGCGGTTACACCCGACTGCATGTTGGCGTTGTAGCAGAGAAGGGCATTTTGCAAGAAACTGTCCTGAGAAAAACAAAATAAATAAATTAACCATCAAAGTAACTCAGCATGACTGTTAAAAGACGACGCCAATTAGTCATGTTGTCAGCGTATGCCATTGGTGGTAAGATCGCTGCAAACTTTGTTTGTTTGTTTGTTTGTTTGTTAGTGTGTGTTTAAGTGTGTATCTTTCCAGGTACAAATTGTGTAAAAACCCCGGAGGTTCAAATACAAATAAAAATAGGTTAAAAGAAAAAGCAAATAGGAGAAAAATCTCAAAGTGCTAAAATGAGATAAAAGTAAAAATAGATGAAGAAATGGGAAGAAATCAATATGAAGAATTAATGCAAAATGGAATAAACTAATGCGAAAGAGAGATAATGGGTGTATTGAAATAAGAGATGAAGAAAAGGTAGACTGAAGATATACATGTATGTTTGGATATATAAAGAGCGCTTTTATATATACAAATATATATATATGTATAATTAAATAATGGAACAAATAAAAACCTAGATTAATAACTATAATAAGAGTTGAGATGTATAGTATGATAAAATGATAAAGTGGGTTACATGTTTATTAGCTGAGGAAAGAAGAGGGGAAAAAAAAGGAGAAAAGCTCAAGTGTTGCTGACCTTTGCCCTTAGGAGTGCACTCACGCACTTACACACCACCGTGTGTGTGTGTGTGTGTGTGTGTGTGTGTGTGTGTGTGTGTGTGTGTGTGTGTGCGTGGCTCAGTGGGGAGATGTGGAAGTGAATTTATTACATGTAAGTTTAAAGTAGGTTTAACTTTGAAGTGTAGTATAACATTCTTAAGTTAGATTATGTTTTAGACATTTGCAACATCATACATCTGAGTGTTGAGCTAAGATAAGACAAGGACATAACATAGAATAAAGAAGGAGGTATGGCAATCAGGAAAACTATCAGCTAGCGATAGACAACTGTTTGTTTTGAATATTATTGATTTAGTAATTGCAAATAAAAAATATAAACAATGGGAAAAATGTAAATTCAGAGTTTAAAAGTATAGATTAAGTGGCGTATAGACAGTTAAGTGAGTTTAAAACGTTACTTAAAAAAAATACATAAAGTAATATGTATAACATTTGAATTAGGAGGAAAAATAACATTAGCGTTATTAATTAATTTACATAGTGAAAGACACAAAATAAGCAAAATAAAAGTCCAATTATGCAAAAGAGAAGTAAAGAATCTAGGACATTCTCTAAACAAAAATGGACGCACTATTGTGGAAAATAGAAAAACAAAGTACGACAAGTACAAAAACCACAAACAAAGAAGCAAATTATGTAATTTTTAGGATTAACTAATTATTGTAGAAGTTGGATACCAAATTATGCTGAAATAGTAGCTCCTTTAAGTAAATTAATGAAAAAATATAATCATCTGTAGAGTGGAATTCAGAAGCTAAAGCAGCATTCTGTGAAATAAAAATAGAACAGAATGTGCGATTGTTACAGTAACGAAAATTTCGAACGCTATCAAATTACCATCAAATAGCTCAATGCAAGCGGCAGAACTAGAAGCACTAATAGAAGCATGTAAAGTAATGAAAGATCAAAAGGTCACAATATATATAAAGATAGCCAAAATATAGGAATGATAAAGTCAACAGGAAAACCTGTAACACATGGAGAACTATTAAAAGAATTAGTAGAAGTAGTACAGCTACCAGCTAAAATAGCAATATGCAAATGTGCGACACACACCAAAGGAACAGATACAGTATCAATAGGAAATGTGTTTGCTGACAAAACAGCAAAACAAGCAACAGAAAAGGAAATACATATTTCAAACTACAAACTAGCGCATGATATACTAAAAGACATGCAACAACAAAGTACTCCAAAAGAAAAAGATAAATGGATTTAAAAAACGGAGTCACGTTGAACAAAGAAGACATCTATGTATGTCCAGACAATAAACCAATCTTACAAAGAAAAATCGGTATAAAGTGAGCAGCAATATTGAGCCATGGTTGAACTCATGGCTCAACAGGAGGGATATGAATACCCTTATACAGAAGTACTATACTTCTTATAGTTTAATTCTTATAAAAAAAAATTTGTATAAAACATCTATGCAATTAACTAAATAAGAGTGAAGGAAAACAATATTGTCTGGTCATAGTAGATGCATTTTCAAAGTTGATAGAAATATTTCCTAAAGGAAAAGCAGATGTGCTGACAGTAGCAAAAGCATTATGCAAATATTTAGTAAAAATGTACATTAACATTACAAGTACAACAGGACTAACACCATTTGAAAGATAGTGGAAAGACCAAGCTGAGTACACTTAGCACGTAGTAAAAAGGTCATATAATGGGAAAAAGTATTTGGGATTGTATTTAAAAAGGTCATATAATGGAAAAAAAAAAAAAGTATTTGGAATTGTATTTGTGTTATCAAAGGGACATGTTAACTAGCACACTACAAATTCCACTGTGACAAAGTTTTAAGCATACCATTTGATGGTGTGTCAAAGTTTGATAATAATTGGTTCCTGTTTTGGTAATTAATTTGTTCCTTATGGCAGAGCAAGTGGGAAAGGCTACAAAAACTGATTGTGTTGTATGTATAAGCCCAGACAAATTACTCAAGATGAGTCAAAAAAAAAGTTGAATTGAAGTAATGAGCAAAACAAAATTGACCCTGTAGCTAAAGAGACAAAACAGAAACCAATATTTGATAAATATGTGAAAAAAGCTAATTATACCTGCATTAACATGCAAGACTCTGTACAACAGTTAGAAAACTTATCAGATAACTGCATACACATAGTAAATGTATCAATATTTGTACAAGAATTGTTAACACGCCTGAACAGTTTGATATCTGAACATTGGAAAATAACTAGACATGATGTAAACTGGCAAAGTGTTGTAGATCCAACTTATATTGATGGGTGTCCAAAGAAGTATATCTGACGACTATAAATTGGTAAATCAAGTTGCAGCTGGATTTGAATCATACGTCTACTGATGGTGTACGATTAACAAGAATGTTGACAGAATAAACTACGTCCACTACAATGTACAGAGATTGGAAAATTACACAGGCCAAGACTTGAAGCCGTCGCTAATCAACTCGCCACCGCCACCTTCCTTATGGCTTTTCAAAACCGTATGACGCAAAAAAGGGGGCGTGTGCGCAATATTTGGTGAACAGTGTTGCATGTTCGTACCAAACTGCACTGATGCAGAAAGTAGCCTGACCAAAGCACTGGAAGGCCTGCACACCCTTAACGGTAAACTGAAAGAGCATTCAGGCATAGATACATCTATGTGGGAGGGGTGGTTGGACGTGTTTGGAAAATACAAGTCTTTGGTATCTGCTATCTATGGCCGTGTTCAGCAATACTGACGTTGTGTGGATGTTGTTGTATTCCCTGTCTGTTCTCTGTTTAACCGTCTGATCACCACAGCGATTAGCCCAGCAGATGATAAAGCTGTTCAGATGTACTTCCTGGTGGACGACAAGGAAGATGAATCTGAAGACGAGGATACCTACCAGGATGGTGTTCCTGATTTATTTCCAGAAATGTCATAAATATGAGGAAAGATGTATGTTCAATTCTGAGTGTAAACATAACTTTGTCGTAAGGAAATTAACCATTAACTGAAAATTGCAAAAAGAAGTTATTAGGGATAAGGAGATTATGGGAACGTTTTTGCGATAAACAGGAGGGAATTGTTGTAATAATTGTTTGTAAGTTATCACAAAAGAAACGTTGTATTACATTATGTTCCTGATAAGAAGATGAAGGCTGTCTTTCGAGGCCTAACAAGAGGAAGAAGGCTTGTGAAACTCCACTGTGATTTCAACACGGACAGATGGCAGGATCTGCTCAACTTCCAGAGGAACTCTCTTTGAAGTGTTAAACGAACTCTCTTTGAAGTATTTCACAAACTCTCTTCCAACTATTTGGTAACCGAGGTCAACGCTATTTACGACCCGCTGCCCTCTTGAAGTCGCTGTGGTCAGGAGACGGGAGGGGTTATCCATTGTCCTCCAACACCTGCCCCAGCTGGATCCAGGAAGAGCCCAGCCCGAGACATCCTCTTCTTGGTCTTCAATGAGACCGAAAACAATGACTGTTTTACATACTTCCTATTTCTGCTGAGACATGTGTTGGTGCGTGAACATTGAATATCTAAATAAAAGAGGAGACGAAAACCTTCTTCGTCAGAGCGTGGTGCAGGACTGTACAGAGAATGCAGTGGCTATGTCTCTCCTCAATATTGAGTCCAAATTTAATTCTGTCTCTGTTTGATTCCTTGCCTTTTGTCTTGTTTAATAGATGTCCTCAGTGTTTTAACGTGACACCAATCAACTAAACAGACTAAATAACTCCACGGTGACGTTTTGGTGAATTTACGAAACTGAAACAATGAAAAAAAGATTAACATTGTAAGTTAATAACACTAACACAGATACTTGTAAATGTATTACCATGTCCGCTAATGCTAACAACACTATCAGTAGATAACCTAAATTACTATGGTTATGCTGCGTAGAAAACACATGATTTTACTGTGAAAATAATGACAAATTGTACAATGCATTTACAAAATACTGTAAAGTCATAAGTATGCAAATACTCTAAAATGTATGATATTATTCTGTCTAAATGAAAGATTTGGCAGATTTTGCACATACTAATATGCATGACAACATTCCTACAGACATCACAAATGAGATGGTTTAGTAAGTATGAATTGTTTGTTGTATTGTAAAACTTACAAACGTAGTGAAGAATGAATAATCATTTTGAGCAGAAATGTTATGGACAAATACATGCAGTTCAAGGAATGAAACAGGAAATACATTTTTAATTTGCAGCACCTGAAATGAGCAAACTCATCCATAAGATGGCACCGTAGCACAAACAATAGCACACCTTTTCAGTGTCTCTGTTGGTGTTTTATAAAAACTATTTGTTAAATACCAAACATTATGGCCGTTAGCAAAAAAAAAAACATAATTTAGCCATACCGTATTTTAAGCCACATGGTTCAAAGCGTAGGAAAAAAGTGGCGGCTTATAGTCGGGAAAATACGGTATTATGAATTTATGTTTTCACTTAGCTGCTCTATTCCTATATTGGCAGTAAAGCCACTTGTTGATGCTCATTTTAATCAAATTTAAGAAGTACTATTACAACGTATTAGGTTAGTTGTCGCACTCATTAAATGTCGCCACCAGACGGCATGTCTCTTTACGGAATTGGGATCGGATCTTAGCACCTGTGATACGAGGGAAGAGAAAGCCGGCTATCACTTTCACTCTGAGCTTAAGAGAATTTCTGAATGATCAACAAAGTGAAATGATCATCATCTGTGAGGGTGGACTCTTCCTTCTCCGTCTTATCATCAGACTCTAAATGCCTTGATACAGCAGATCCTCACAATACCGGGAGGAGAAAATGCAAATATAATTAATTAGCACACACAGTGTGATTTATCAAGACTTAAATTGTTCTGGAATCGGGGTTTTGGATCTTTATTTAGAATGCCTGAATAGTATGTACAAACTGACAGTTACACGGCTGTGGGAAAGAAGGCTGCAGTTCAGTCCTATATGCTTTTCAAAAATCTAAATTCTAGACCAGTGGTTCTTCACCTGGGTTCGATCGAACCGTAGGGGTTCGGTGAGCCAGTTCAGGGGTTCGGCGGAGCCTCCGCCGCGGAGGTCGAGACACACCCAACTCATCATGTGAATAAAAACTTCTCCCTATCGGCGTATTATGGATACCCTCAAACTACCATGAATTGATTACGTGGACCCCGACTTAAACAAGTTGAAAAACTTACTCGGGTGTTACCATTTAGTGGTCAATTGTACGGAATATGTACTGAACTGTGCAATCTACTAATAAAAGTTTCAATCAATCAATCAATCAATGTTCCCTCTAATTTTCCATCTGATTTGCAGGTGTGTCATTTGTTGTGAATTCATATGTTGGTTTTGTTCTTTGAACAAGGTGATGTTCATGCACGGTTCATTTTGTGCACCAGTAAAAAAAAACATATATATGTGTCTTGAATTAGAATTTTTTATTTATTTATTTTTTCACTAAAGGGTTCGGTGAATGCGCATATGAAATTGGTGGGGTTCGGTACCTCCAATAAGGTTAAGAACCACTGTTCTAGACATATTGTTTATTTAGCAATACAATGTTGTAATTTATTCGCCGATGGATGACTTCAAATGGAACTGCATTGTTTTACTTTATTTTGCCTATAATTCAAAATCCTAATGAGAGATAAGGACACATATGGTTTTTTTTAGGCATTCTAACTCGTTTTTAAACATAAACAAAAGTGCGCTTACAATGGAGCCAACGGTAGCCATGACGTCACTGCATTTATTCCTACCATAAAACCCCATAAACAACCATCCAAAAAGCACCAACAGAACTCCATTTACATTTTGTGACCTAAAGATTAACCAAGTATTAGTATTAGCAATATTGTTATAATATGCGCTAAAGTTAAGAACTTGGTGAGCTGCTTTTTTGCCTCTGAGCTTGTGAAAGTTTGTTTAGATTATAAATCATGTCTTTCACCTGGATAGTAAAATGATGTGGACATAAACTAAGAAGTTGGTTAACTTTGACAGCCAATTTAGATCCAGACAAGACAAAAAAGACACGCATAGACGCTGGTTTGCACCCACCCTTTTTTTGTTTTAACCTTTCGTAGTTATTCGTCATCTAAACAGGATTATATGAACAACAAAATAGTCAGCCTCCCAGTGAGAGCAACAATTGCGCTGTAAGTTGTCTTATTATGTTTGTTGGGTCTCATGCTGTCAGCAGATAGTCATAATCAGTGATGTTGTTGAAGGAAAAAGCGAACGTGGTGATGCGTCTATGAAATTATTGCACCGTTGTATGCTTAAAATTAGCAAAATACATAAATATTGCATGTTATTATGAATGTGCCTGTTACTACAATACATATACAGTATTGATTGAAGTATTTATTTCAAACCTGCACAATACAACAACACACATTTTTTTTTTTTTACATTTTGGCAGAGACATTTTTGCATGGCTTGAAAAGGGGTTGGATGAAGCAATTGCTTATAATATCCCAACCCCTCTCACTCACTCCCTATTTAACATTTTATACTTACAACGTGCATATAAAACGTTGAAATAAGTGTTTTTGTATGCTCTTTATAGGCAGAATAGAGCGACTCCCTAAAGCTCCATTTGAAAAACAAATGTGTTCTTGTCTCGCATAAAGATTGAGAATGATAGGCAAAATTCACCTAAAAAAGTGCAATTCCCCTTTAGGGGGCTGATTAAAACAAATTCAATTGATGCGTTTTGGTGACACTTTTAGCGCAGTAAAAAAGTGTTAAAAAAGTTAAAATCCTCATGTCTCGGAAGCACAGGCATTTTTGCAGATACTAGTATTGGGAAAAGGGCTGCATAGTGGAGCAGTGGTTAACGCTCGCGTCTCACAGTGAATAAGTGTTGGGCTCAGGGTCTTTCTGTGTGGAGTTTCCTGCCACCTCTAAATACATGCACCTGTGGGATAAGCTAACTGGCAACATAATTTGTTTTACTGTAAATTCCTGGTAAACACAGCTGCTACTATTTTACCGTAAAATATATAGGTTTTTTTTGTAAAGAGGTTAACAATACATCATTTTTTTTCATTGTAATTTACCGTAAGCAAAAACAGTATCAACTGTAAAATCAACAGATTTAACATCACCATACTGTAATGTTTGATACATCTTGCTTGTATTTCGTATGGTGAATTCATGGCAACCACAGTTGCTGGTATTTTACCGTAAATTGTGTGGGTTTTTTTTACAGTGTGCAACAAAAGGTATATACATTTGGTACTGTTTGATTTTATCCATCCATCCATCCATTTTCTACTGCTTATTCCCTTCGGGGTCGCAAGGGGCGCTGGAGCCTATCTCAGCTACAATCGGGCGGAAGGCGGGGTACACCCTGGACAAGTCGCCACCTCATCACAGGGCCAACACAGATAGACAGACAACATTCACACTCACATTCACACACGAGGGCCAATTTAGTGTTGCCAATCAACCTATCCCCAGGTGCATGTCTTTGGAGGTGGGAGGAAGCCGGAGTACCCGGAGGGAACCCACGCAGTCACGGTGAGAACATGCAAACTCCACACAGAAAGATCCCGAGCCCGGGATTGACTACTCAGGACCTTCGTATTGTGAGGCAGATGCACTAACCCCTCTTCCACTGTGCTGCCCTGTTTGATTTTATGTGAATGTGAATTAGTTCATTCGGGACCCATTCTTAAAGGGGAACATTATCACCAGACCTATGTAAGCGTCAATATATACCTTGATGTTGCAGAAAAAAGACCATATATTTTTTTAACCGATTTTCGAAATCTAAATGGGTGAATTTTGGCGAATTAAACGCCTTTCTATTATTTGCTCTCGGACGTCACATCGGGAAGCAATCCGCCATTTTCTCAAACACATTACAAACACCGAGTCAAATCAGCTCTGTTATTTTCCGTTTTTTCGACTGTTTTCCGTACCTTGGAGACATCATGCCTCGTCGGTGTGTTGTCGGAGGGTGTAACAACACGAACAGGGACAGATTCAAGTTGCACCAGTGGCCCAAAGATGCGAAAGTGGCAAGAAATTGGACGTTTGTTCCGCACACTTTACCGACGAAAGCTATGCTACGACAGAGATGGCAAGAATGTGTGGATATCCTGCGACACTCAAAGCAGATGCATTTCCAACTGGACTGGACAGATCAGCTTTCAGGAAAAGAGAGCGGATGAGGGTATGTCTCCAGATTATATATTAATTGATGAAAACTGGGCTGTCTGCACTCTCAAAGTGCATGTTGTTGCCAAATGTATTTCATATGCTATAAACCTAGTTCATAGTTGTTAGTTTCCTTTAATGCCAAACAAACACATACCAATCGTTGGTTGGAAGGCGATCGCCAAATTCGTCCTCGCTTTCTCCCGTGTCGCTGGCTGTCGTGTCGTTTTCGTCGGTTTCGCTTGCATACGGTTCAAACCGATATGGCTCAATAGCTTCAGTTTCTTCTTCAATTTTGTTTTCGCTACCTGCCTCCACACTACAACCATCCGTTTCAATACATGCGTAATCTGTTGAATCGCTTAAGCCGCTGAAATCCGAGTCTGAATCCGAGCTAATGTCGCTATAGCTTGCTGTTCTTTCCGCCATGTTTGTTTGTATTGGCATCACTGTGTGACGTCACAGGAAAATGGACGGGTGTATATAACGATGGTTAAAATCAGGCACTTTGAAGCTTTTTTTAGGGATATTGCGTGATGAGTAAAATTTTGAAAAAAACTTCAAAAAATAAAATAAGCCACTGGGAACTGATTTTTAATGGTTTTAACCCTTCTGAAATTGTGATAATGTTCCCCTTTAAGGCTCTCCTTGTTAGAGACTTTGGGTGGTACACTGGAGTGGTCACCAGCCAATCCCAGGGCAAGTGTAGACAAACCACCATTCACACTGGCTAGAGTTACCATATCTGAGTTATTGTGTAGAAATATGGGGAAATAACTACAAAAGTAAACTTCATTCATTAACGGTGTTACAAAAAAGATCAATTACAATAATACATAATGTAGTATATAAAGAACATGCAAACCCTTTATTTATTGAATTGAAAATACTGAAATTCCATGACATAGTGAATTTGCTAACAGCTAAAATTATACACAAAGCAAACTATAACCTGCTACCCAAGAATATACAACAATTCTTCTCAACAAAAGAGGAGAAATATAATCTTCGAGAAAAATGTACGTACATTTGTCCGCACGTACAACACTCATGACCTTCAGTATATCAGTATGTGGAATTAAATTATGGAATGGATTAAGCAAATAAATCAAACAATGTACTAATATGATCCACTTTAAGAAACTCTTCAAACTTATAGTGTTTATAAAGTACACAGAAGAAGAACCATGATAAACATTGTGAATTTATCTCATCCATCCATTCATTTCCTATATAATCTTATTTATCTCACCATATGAAATACAACTTACTTCACTAATAAGTATTTATTTATTTGTATTGTTATTACTTATGAAGTAAATTGTGAATAAATTGAGGACAGGAAGTGAACACACATTTTGGCAACCGCTTTGTAAAGGAAAAGGGGTAGGATTAAATAAGCTCTGCTTCTTCCTACTCCTTTTCAAACATGTTGAATAGAGAAACTGGATATTGCGATGTATCATGTACGCATGCATGTTCAAAATAAACTCAACTCAACTCAACTCGAAAGTGCATGTTTTTGGAATGTGGGAGAAGAAAACCCGCACGGGCAAAGGGAGAGCATAGCGCCATGCAGAGAGGTTTGAGCATAGGCGACATCACTTCCACCATGCCGCCCTTATTCCAATAATCATTGGACCATTGTAGGTCACATGCTATGTAAATTCCCCTTATTTCCTGTCTGGTAGCCTCTCCTGCATGTGTTCATCACTGTAATTATGTCCATATAAAAAAGGACATTCAAGGTCTCACCTCCTCCACAATTGTTTGCTCTGCGTCATCACTGTGCCTCTTCAAACAGGAAGAACGAGGAGGAAGATTATTAGGTTGCCACAGAGAGCAAAATCAAATAGTCTTTTAGGAACAGAAAACTTTGGCAAACGATGCAAAATTAGGTAAAATAGTGGTAATGTTTTGTTCTTCTCCAAGTCGTCCTTACATCGATGTTACTTATTATCTGCACTCTCAGAGCTTTCTTTTTCTTTCCCTTTGTGTCTCTCGGCTGCACAGATGCTGCTCTACTTGATGAGATGAGACATTTTTTTGAAGTGCACGCTTCTTGATGGAAGGAGACGCCGATGGGAGAGGAAGAGGAAGTGTAAGAAAGGAGAAGACGACAACCGAGCCATCCCTCTCCGTCTTAGTTTGCGGCTGAAGAGAGGCAAGACTAAATGACAAAGGCAAAAGGAGCATCGCTGGTGTCAGCTGGGAAAAGACCACTGTAGGCGAGAAGCGATAAGATGCGACAAAAAGCTTTGCGGTGCCAGATTGAAATCATCCAGAAGTGAGAGATCCGCATCTGAAATATGAACATCTCTTGGCTGATGCTGAGGGTTGGTTTAAGATTCTTTGCGTTATTGATGAGCCTGTCAGGGCGACTCTTCATCAGGTTGTGGGAAGCATGTGGGCGGAGAGATGAAGAGAAGTGAGGAGAAATGCAAAGAGGGAGTGTTTGGGTGAGAGGACGGGTTCGACTGAAGGTCTACCGAGTCGAAAAGCAGTTTCCTGAATAACGGTGAATAATGAACAGAGACAGAGAGGGGGAGACGAATACGAAGCCAAAGAACTGGAACTGTAAACTTCAAAGAAAAAAATGCATGTGCTGGCTTCTCCTCACATTTTTCAACAATTTCCATGCTGGACAAATGCAGCTATAGGATGCATGACATAGTTCATGCACATAGGCGCCGATCTACATTTATGCCAGTGGGTGCTCGGACGGGCGGTAAAACTGACGTTACTTTTCTGAGGCTATGTCAGCAGGGCCGCCAATTGCAAAATGTGCTACGATGAGAATATTTAATAACAATACTTGGGTTTTGTTCCAAAAGGAAGTAAAAAAATGAGTTTCCATTGGAAAGTCAGCTGGTGTCGTCGCTCTGACGTCACTGGCCGCCATACTTGCCAACCCTTCCGGATTTTCCGGGAGACTCCCGAAATTCAGCGCCTCTCCCGAAAACCTCCCGGGACAAATTTTCTCCCGAAAATCTCCGGAAATTCAGGCGGAGCTGGAGGCCACGCCCCTTCCAGCTTCATGCGAACCTGAGTGACGTGTCGACAGCCTGTTCTCACGTCCGCTTTCCCACAATATAAACAGCGTGCCTACCCAATCACGTTATAACTGTAGAATGATCGAGGGCGAGTTCTTGGTTTCTTATGTGGGTTTATTGTTAGGCAGTTTCATTAACGTCCTCCAAGCGCGGCAACAACACACAACAACAGCAGTCACGTTTTCGTCTACCGTAAAGCAGTTCGTCTGCCGTAAACAGCAATGTTGTGACACTCTTAAACAGGACAATACTGCCATGTACTGTACATGCATATGTGACAATAACATCTAGGGCTTTTAGAGAGTGCAGTGCACAACTGCGCACACAACAAGGAGACGAAGCAGAATGCATCATCAGAGAGGGTGTTCAGCATGGTTAGAAAAATAGTGACAGAGAATAGAACAAGGATGGACAATTCAATATATTTATATATATATATATATATATATATATATATATATATATATATATATATATATATATATATATATAAATAAATAAATATATGTATATAACTAGAATTCACTGAAAGTCAAGTATTTCTTATATATATATACAGTATATATGAAATACTTGACTTGGTGAATTCTAGCTGTAAATATACTCCTTCCCTCTTAACAACGCCCCCGCCCCAACCACACCCCCGCCCCACCCCCGACCAACCCCCCGCGCCCCCCCTCCCGAAATCGGAGGTCTCAAGGTTGGCAAGTATGCTGGCAGCACTTTTTGCTCAAATGAAAATCATATTTATTTTGCTTTATTAAATGATGTCAGTATCCCACAAACTACCAGGAAGGATTTCTATTTTGTGTAAAGTGTGCCACTTTAGTTTTGAACTGACTTTGCTTTCAGCTCGTTCTTGCCCCTGCATGGATGCTCGTCTTTGTTTCATGATCGTTTTCTTGCAAAACCACTAAAAACTGGGATTTCATTGGCTGTCAACATGTAACATGCGGTGTTTTCATAGGAACGTCTCAAATCTGCTTTCACTTTCTGTTTGAAATCATTGCAACACATCTGCTGTCAGTTCTGTCGTCATTTTGCTCTGCAACAATCATGACTTCAAGGCAGAAAGGATGTTTCTCGTCAGTCGCAACAATATAAGGGAACGTTTGCGTGGACAAAAGCAACAAATGTCATTTTTAGCCCAATCATCGTGTTCTATCCATCCATCCATTTTCTACCGCTTGTCCTTTTCGGGGTCGCGGAGGGTCCTGGAGCCTATCTCAGCTGCATTTGGGCGGATGGCGGGTACACCCTGGACAAGTCGCCACCTCATCCATGTGATCTATACGGGCCAACACTATTATTAATATTTATTATCATCAGCTGTTGATACATAACTCAGAAAAGGGTAAACAATGGCTAATCGATATACTTAACATTTAATAGTTGTTATGATATATGTTGTTCACATTGTAAATATGAAATTAAACAGTTGCAAACTGAATGGGACTGATTCTTCAAATTGGAAAATGAAAACAATTGTAATAATTATAAGCGGAGGTGGGTAGAGTCCCCAAACACTGTAAGAGTAGTGTTACTTTAGATTAATAGGACTTAAGTACAAAACCCAAAAAACGGGTGGTTTTTGCTTGATGGTGAGACAAAATTCGCCATCAATCCCACATGGGTGCTCGGCATTGTCCGTGGGTGCTCGGGCCCTGAAATACACTTCGATTGATTGATTTATGACTTGATGGAGTCCGTGGGATTCCATTTTGAAAATTTCTAGCGCCAACACTGATGGGAGTATTGGTGCGTGCAAAACAGCAGCAGGTGGCTGTGGCATGCGTGCCGGTTGTAATACTAATCAAATATCATCCCGGGGGCCATACATAATTCATTCGTGGGCCGGATCTGGCCCGCGGGCCTTGACTTTGACACCCCTGCCTTAGATAGAATAAGCTCTTTCTTTGGAGCAAGAACTGGTCAAATAGCTTAACATATACAGATTAAACAATATATAATCCTGTTCTCAGAATGATTTCAATACCCTGGGAAAGAGGGGATGTGAAAAAAATGTTGTTCCTTTTGGACGCATGACAGGAAGTCATTAAGAAGCACTGATTGACGGGGTGAAAATGGAAGAAAATATATATTGCTGTTTGGGCTGAATAACATGCTCTGCGGTCTATCTGCCAGTCATGGCTTTCTTGCCATGATTGCCAGACAGCCATGACATGGGTGTTGCGTACATGGTAATGTTGTGTCGTTCGCGAACGATTCATTCGAACGAACACATCTTTTGATTGAACGTACTGAACCGAATCACTTCATGAACTGATTTGTTCCTTTCTCAGTTCAGTTGAGCTCCGCCGCGACCATGCCGGTATGAGTGGAACTGGCGCATTCTGTGACTCACTGAAGCCTCAACGTCGGCGAACGACGCAGCCAGCTACTCATCATGGGGGCGGGGGGAGGGACTGAGCGAACGATTCGTTCACCGCGGATTAACGACATGAATCACTCAGTGAACGACAGAATCAGGACTCGCGAACCTACTGACACAGAGAACTGACTGTGTCGCGGAGGAGGACGTCACATTGAGGCTCTCGTTCAGTCACTGTGCGCGTCGTTCATTGGGTGCTGAGGGCTTGTGTCGTTCGCGAACTGACACACACCGAGATCTGCCGCTGGGGAAGCTGTTACTGACTGACTCATGATTCGCCGACCTGCACACAGAACTGCTGCTGCAGAAGTGATTCAGGTTCACGTACTGAACTGTGCTGACTGTGGCGCTGTGTCAGTCACTCACTGCCTGGTGTACTGCATGCACAGAGCTGTGTAGGGACTCGCGTTCACCCTATTTGCTGCTTCTCTCGCGAATGTCTGCACTGTACTGTACTACGCACGCCCCCCCTCCTATTTTTTTATTTTTTTTGGGGGGGGGGGAATCGGTGAACAAATTTTTGAACGACTCAATTTAAGGAACTGATTCTAGTGATTCAGTACAGTCAAAAGGACTGCCGATCCCATCACTAGTACATGGTTGGACCAGGAAGAGGGCAGAATATAAGGCTCGCAACTTCGGCAAACAGACCCTTTATTTGAATCTGCTCATCAAGTGTCAATATTTATTCTATACACGTATTCCCTGTGAGGAACTAATTTAATAGCAACAGGTGACTGTAGAACATGATGTCCATCCTCAGGTTGTTTTCTCATCTGTGCTCACTTGGAGCCAAGATGGAGTGTGTGACAGAATATACGACTGAGTCATCCTCTCTGCGTGTCAGCTCGTCCCCGGTGGCCGAGAGCAGCAGGAGTCCGGCAATCCGCCGGTCTCATTTAGACGTTATTATTCCTCCTGGGCAAAATCTATTTGTGCGGCTTTAAAATGCGGAATATTTGACCTATATTTTGTCGTTATTTTTGCTCTGTTTCAAGCCTAATATGTAGCCACCCTGCGGTGAACTCACTCCCCTATTACTCTCGCTTCTTCAGTTGATATTTAGGGCAAGAGGGAAACATGTTTTCCAGGCAGGGCCAGAGAGCTTACTGTCCACTTGCTCTCCAGACCCTGATATGTAATTAATAACATACACACGGATTAGCTAAAGAGAGAGTTCAACGCGAGTGGGCATGTCAGGTCTAGAGTGGCCAGTGGATTTGGACCCTCTACAGAGTGGCAAGAGTGAGACTAGAGGGAAGGATGATGGACAGTTCCAGGGATTTAGGCTCTTGATCAGCTGGAAGATGATGAATTCAGCATTGACATAGAAGTCAACATGTGAACACACAGAAGCAGAGAGAGTATCAAAATGCACACGGATGTGCGTACGTAAAACGTTTTTTTACATAAACACATTTTTAGGTTTTTGCAATTGTGGGGTCATATAATAATATAAAACACTATGGATACTACTTGGATCCAAGTACTATGTGCTAAAGAGCGTGTGCAAACTATAAAGTTAAAGTGCCAACGATAGTCACACACACACTAGGTGTGGTGAAATTACTCTCTGCATTTGACCCATCTCCTTGTTCACCCCCTGGGAGGTGAGGGGAGCAGTGAGCAGCAGTGGTGGCCAAGCTCGGGAATAATTTTTGGTGATTTAACCCCCAATTCCAACCCTTGATGCTGAGTGCCAAGCAGGGAGGCAATGGGTCCCATTTTTATAGTCTTTGGTATGACTCGGCCGGGGTTTGTACTCGCGACCTTCCAGTCTCAGGGCGGACATTAACCACAAGGCCACTGAGCAGGTCGAAAAAGCAAACTTTAAAATGATGTGCTCTATTAAATAAAAGACTGTGTGTACAATTAATAACATATGCAGACCACCTTATTTAAATGAGGATTTAACATCTACTACTGCGGATTTTACCATAGAGACACTCATTTATTGCACATTCATGTTATCATGCACCTGTCTGTGGCGTTTTGCTATGTTTTGAAACATGCAGCAGATATATACCACTTTTTGGGGCATGTTAGAAGAGTGCAACATTTTTTTTATATATATATGAAAAAACAAACATCATTAACTAAAACAAAAAACGGCAGCAGACACCATAACTGAAACGGATTTTATTTTTTTTACCAGCCCCTTAGGTCATCTTGCAGTTATACAATTCGAACTGTGTGACTCAATTGGTAGAGCAGCCGTGCCAACAACTGGAGGGTTCCAGGTTCGATCCCCGCTGCCGTTGTGTCCTTAAGCACTTTCTCCCAGTACCACCCCCACTGGCTTAAATGCATCTTAAAGATGTAGATAATGGGTTTCACTAATTAAAGTGCTTTGAGTCTCTAGAGAAAAGAGCTTTATATAATTATAATTCACGTAAAATAAGATTGCTGAATAGCCAATATTTTTGATAGTCCATATATGTTGACAAGTATACGTATGACGGAGCTACAGTGTGATCGACTCCTTTCTCACAGCCATTTCTGCGCAACTGCCAGTTTTCACGCACATTTATTTATGACATGCCAAATAAAGAAAAGTTTTAGGTTCAATCCGAATTGTTCCTCTTCCGCCTTCCTTTCTTTTGTCCCTTAGAAATTAGTGTCATGGCAAAGTGTTAAAGAATACTTTCGGACTTTGCTTGAGACGCTCTACGTCATCAACCCTCGCCATTTACTGGCAGTGCCATAACACAGGTGGGACAAATGTGTGTTTACTTCCAATATACCGTCGCACGCAATATTTGGCTTTGCTTGGGTTGTTTTTATTTTCTTTCACCTGTCTACACCAAAGAAGACGAAATATTTTCTGCGAAATATGCACCTACTGGCGCATCATCTTACGGTATTTAAAATGTGTTTTGTTGAGGGTTAAACTATGTGAAATCCACTATTTAACTTATTATTTTATCTATTTTTTCACTCACACTCTTGTGATTCATTTGTTAGTTGTGTAGCACCCGATATTTAGGGAGTTAACCGAGCACATTTCATTTTGAAGGCCATGCAGCCCTAACACCTGGCCCTCCCCCTTGCCTGACGAAGAAATTGGACACCACTTGATTGACGCTATACAAGTATAACCCAATTACCATTTTACCATTTACAACACTGTGACAGTCGCAAGCTGTCGGCTGGGTTCCAAGGACCATCAAGGAATGACATCTTGGTGAGCAGGTGTAGACTTCTTTATTTTTGCAAATAAGAAAAAGTCTGTTGCGGATTGCTTTCCAGCCATGCCGTTTGTCTGCTCGGCTCGCTCCTCCGTTCCAGCTTTCCAGAGTCACGGTGTCGTCGTCTTCCTTGCGCTCTCTTCCTCTTTCGCTCTGCATCCGCCTCTCTCTGGCTCCTTCTCTCATCTCCGTCTCTCTCTCTGACGTTCACTTCTGTCGCCCTTTTATATGGTACGAGAGAATAATTACATCCTCTAAAGCTGCGCGCTCCACGCACCTTATCGTGATTGCGGCATCTCTCCCGGCGCGCCCCGCCTTGCTGCTCGTTTACCGTCCCCCGCCTCCTCATTGGGCTCTGGTGTGCCCAGCACCGCCGCTGGACCGCCGGCCACGCCTCCTCGCCGCCATCTCGGAGTCCGCCCCGGCGGGGCACGCCTCGCTGTCGGTCTGCCGGCCCCGCCTCCCCACAGTGGGATGGAGGTATCGCCGGATGCAAACCGGGAGTCCGATCGGCTGAGCCTACTGTGTTGGACATTTAAAACATTTGCTTGTGGTCTACATCAGTGGTCCCCAACCTTTTTGTAACTGCGGACCGGTCAACGCTTGAGAATTTGTTGCACGGACCGGGGGTATGGTATTTTATTTTATTTTATTTATTTATTTATTTTTCATAAAAAAATACAATCATGTGTGCTTACGGACTGTATCCCTGTTGACTGTATTGATCTATGTAGATATATAATGTAGGAACCAGAAATATTAATAACAGAAAGAAACAACCCTTTTGTGCGAATGAGGTTTTTTTGGGTTGGTGCACTAATTGTAAGTGTATCTTGTGTTTTTTATGTTGATTTAATTAAAAAAAAAAGAAAAGAAAAAAAAAACTATTTTTTTAAATTATTTTTTATTTCTTGTGCAGCCCGGTGGTTGGGGACCACTAGTCTACATAACATGTAATGGCGTTTTTGGGGTCAGAATTTTGCACATATGTTTTACAGACCGCCCTCAAGCCGCTTTCTGACCGTCTCTTCAGGATGGTCTGTCTTGTGAGCTGTCCTATTTACGTGGCTCCACATCGGCTGCATCTTCCACCCTTCTCGCCATGTTGACGAGTCAGTCCGCCCCACAACAATGGGACAGCGAAAAAGAAGGACCTTATTGACTACAATGTCGGAATACAATGGCAGACTCGTGCAAAGCTCTGCGGGTAAACTTCTACCATATATGGGGATGTCCGCTGACGTTACAAGTTGGAGGAATGTCACAGGTTGGGCAAATTCCAAAAGGCTTGTTTGGAGGAAGTATCAATCAATCAATCAATCAATCAATGTTTATTTATATAGCCCTAAATCACAAGTGTCTCAAAGGGCTGCACAAGCCACAACGACATCCTCGGTACAGAGCCCACATAAGGGCAAGGAACAACTCACCCCAGTGGGACGTCCATGTGAATGACTATGAGAAACCTTGGAGAGGACCGCATATGTGGGTAACCCCCCCCCCTCTCTCTAGGGGAGACCGAATGCAATGGATGTCGAGTGGGTCTGACATAATATTGTGAGAGTCCAGTCCATAGTGGATCCAACATAATAGTAAGAGTCCAGTCCATAGTGGGGCCAGCAGGAAACCATCCCGAGCGGAGACGGGTCAGCAGCGCAGAGATGTTCCCAACCGATGCACAGGCGAGCGGTCCACCCCGGGTCCCGACTCTGGACAGCCTGCACTTCATCCATGGCCACCGGACCTACATGTGTGTCTCCCCCTCCACAAGGGAGAGGGGGGAGCAGAGGAGAAAGGAAAAGAAACAGCAGATCAACTGGTCTAAAAAAGGGGGTCTATTTAAAGGCTAGAGTATACAAATGAGATTTAAGATGGGACTTAAATGCTTCTACTGAGTAGAAGTATGAATGAAGGCAAGATTGTTTTATAAATATCTCCGCCATGCATACATGGTTTGATTTCAAATTTTTGGGACTTATTCAGATCCCAACTAAACAAAAACATTTACCAACAGGTAAAGAAGGTTTTGCATTTTAGGTCCCCTTTAAGTTTTGTTTGAGTTTGGAGGCATATTTGTCAAGATAATATAGGTTGATCTCCAAATTGTATTGATTGGGCATTCACTTCCTCTTGCTCTGTGCTGGAAAAACATACATTTTCCATTTATTTTCAGTTGGCAAACTGCAGAAGACTTTGCGTAACCCTTTCAGCGGATTGCTTCTTTCCTTGTCAGTCTTGTCTCGCTTGACACACAAGGTCAGCTTTTCCTAACATGTTGCTCGGTGCTTCACCGTTGGCTTGGAGATGATTGTTAAAGCACTGACAACATGACCTTCCCCTTGACTGATGATGGTCAAGAGGGCCGTTACTGTGAGCTACCGCCTGAGACGTCCGCACGTATGAGCTGAAATTCACATGCATGTTCAAATACTGATAGCAAAGTTAAATATAGATTGCCTTGCAAAAGTATTCACCTCCACCTGGGATTCTTCTATATTGCTCCTATAATTGAAATTAATTCATAAATGTATGTATTCGATTTTATGCATAAGCGAGTATTTCTTGTCTGCTTTAGTGCACAAGCAAGTCTCCCTCAGCGCTGAATCCTGTTTGATAGAAATGTCCCCAATATAACATTTCCAGAAACGTTGTTACCACATGACTTTCTACACTGTAGAATCTACAGCCTGTGTAATGCATTTCGTGTATGTGTGACATCGTTATTCGTGCTAATCTGAATATTAATACTGAGAAATCATACTGAGAGGGGCTGAAGTTCTCTTACCTGTCACACACACTGAATCAGAATGAATTGGGGTGGCATAGGTGAGCTGGCAGGTATTGACACAAACAAAATAAAGCAAGATATATGTAATGCCCTGCTGAATGAATGAATGTGACAACCAAGATGGAGGATTATACATATATACAGGCACAAAAACTCCAAACCAAACTTTTAGACAAAATGGAAAGTGATCAGACTTTTACAATCAAAGTAATGTACAAGTATAAGGGCTTTGTGAACATGGGGATGGGTCAAATGCAGAGGATAATTTCACCACACCTAGTGTGTGTGTGACTATCGTTGGAACTTTAACTTTAACTTTAACTTTTCCTGAGAGAGCAGAGGTGCATGTAACCTGACTCTCGCCAGATCCTTGTAGTTCGCTGAGCTCCACACAAGGATCTGGGAGTTCTCAATAGGAGATGTATTTCAGAAGGCGGGGCCTTGTAAAAAAAATAATTGTATGTGATTGGATAAACCAATTGTCCGTTATCTTGAATGACGTGCTACTTCAACCACTGATGAGAGCAACGCTGGTAAATCCAAACCCGGTCGGAAGAAGAGCCAAAATATCCTTGCCATACATAAATGCCTTCAAAACTGTTCTCTGTTCGTCTTTGAAAGAATTAGATAGATTCGACAAAACAGTTGCAATAGCAGAATCAGTGTCAGCACACGACGCAGCAAGGGCTGCATGCCGCCTTTGTTGTTTGAATCAAACAGTCGCTTTGGCGGTACGTCACATCTATGAAATCCCGCCCGGCGATCCTGATTGGTTCATTATTTTTTGCTATCTTGAAGGAGTTTGCAATGCCTTCGAACCCAGACCCCTGTGTGGAGCTTAGCGAACTACAAGGATCTGGCGAGAGTCAGGTTAAGGTGCATGTACTTCACATACAAGTTAAAGGTAAGACCTGCACAAATGTTTTTATGTTATTTTATAAAAGTAAATACATGTGACTAAGAGGTATTTGATAACATTTTTATGTAATTGGGTTATTGTCTTAACTGTCCTGTTATTCTCTGAGGTCATTTGAAATAGAATTTTAGAAAAAAGTCCAAATTGGCTTAATTGCTTTGAAACCCTGTATACATTTCAATCAGACAGGCACATCTGGACACCGTAATATTTTCTTATTCCTTTGTGCAAAACGCTTAAACTAAGTCAGGTCGTTCGGGGATCGGGCATGCACAGCTCTTTTTGGATCCACAAGCAAATTATTGATCGGGTTGAGCTCTGGGCTTTGACTTGGTCACTCACTTGGCCAAAATGTTCCTTACCTAACATTACACCACTATTACCTCTTGCAGGTTCAAACAGATTAATGTCCATATTATTGTCTGCATGCATACTCATTCTACCTTGTTTAAGCGTTTTGCACAAAGAAATAGGAAAACATTACGGTGTTCAGATGTGCCTGTCTGATTGAATTGTATACAGGGGTTCAAAGCAATTAAGGTCCCTTCTACACTAAGCCGGCTAAGGTTATCCAGGGTAAATCCCACCCAACCTTATCCTTGTCCGCACACACACACACACACACACACAATAGTCGTTTAGGATCCCCAGTGTTGCTTTGTGTGCATGTTCTTAAATTATATGTAACTTATCTGTACAATATCCAGTGTTGTGGCATTTCAATGAACTGCAATCCAGTGTGCTGTGGGGCCCTATTGTAGTGAATCACACCTGAGCCATCATACATTATTCAAAACTTTAATAAACAGGTGAAAGTAAACAATTTGATAAAGAACATTTTAGATCAATCAATCTAGGGATTTAGCTATTTGGTCAGGACACGCCTCACTCTTTTGCCTTCACCTTCATTGTTCATTCGTTTTAGGTGACTTTATATACTCTAGACCTAGACGTTGAGACCGCGACATACATGGTGGACAATAACTGATACAGTCTGCTTTGCCAGTCCAAGAGCATTCACCGTTTTCCATAGTCTTCCCTCGACGGCCAGGTAATACAAAGTACACGCTACCTTTTTTATCACATCCACGGGAGCCCGCATTTTCGTTGTCTCTCCTTCGACAAATGGACAAAGGTTTTCGGTAAGTAGAATCACAGCTGACCTGGACATTCGAAAGTTCTATTGCCGTTTGAGAAGTGTTGTATCCCAAATAGCTGCAATCGCTTTCTCTCAAAGTACTCATGTGTGATTTCCACAAGCGTCTGTACATGTAGAGGAAGGGGAAACACGGCATGTCTGGATGACTCGCCTCCATCTTTCTAGTGGTTACCTCAGAGTGGAAACAGGTTGTTATGAAGCTGGCTATGGCGCGTTTTTTCCGACGTCACTTCCTGCGTGGGGCGCGGTCTCTCTGGCGTCACTTCCTCTCCGAACTCAGTTTGTAAACGATCGATGAGTTCATACAAAGCTAAGAGCCGGAGAGGAACCTTAAACGATGGTTTAGTGTGGCTGACACGATGCTTAGGCTAAATAATTATTCATTTAAGGGGTTATCCAACTTAGTGTAGACATAGCCTAAGCCAACTTGGACTTTTTTTGTAAAATTCTATTTCAAATGACCTCTTGAAGGTTCTGGGTTCAGATCCAGCACCCGCCATCCTAGCTATGGCCGTTGTGTCCTTGGGCCAGACACTTCACCCACCTTGGTCCCAGTCCCAACTACACTGACATATGAACGGTTGAGACAGGACTCCCTTGCAAAACAGATTCTTAATCTCAATAGGACTTTTTCCTGAGTAAATAAAGGTTTAAACATTAATTAAAACATTTGATTCTCCTTCACATTTATTATGATCTGTAACTCCAGGACCGAGCCAGGATTTGGCGTCCAGGTGATATTATTATCAACTAAAACTATAGTGCAGCTCGGGAGTGCACAGAAAGTTAACACCACTGCATAGCCTCGCCACAAAACACAGAACCAAAACATAGGACAGAGCTGGAATATAAAGCATTCTGATTGGTAGTCAAGAACAGGTGTGTCCTGATTTTTAATCCAGGGACAGGTGAGGAAGTCAGCGCCCAGATTGGAGAATAGTGGAAAACAGAGGCACACAGGAAATGGAAACAAAAATAAAAGTGCTGGACAGGAAATACAACCAAATATGTCCTTAACAAGTCATGACAGTCTCATCACTTTGATAAGAGAGAAGCATTTTTTTTTGCGAATTCTAAAGCAAAAAAAGGTTGAAACACACAACGGAGTGCATATTTGTGCAAGGCAATGTAGTCATTAAAATAAGAAGAAGCGAGAGGAATGCAAGAGGCTGAGGGAGAAGAAGCGCTCTGGAGAGATGATGAGGAGAGAATACAAATGAGAGGTGAGAAGTGGGTGAAGAGCAGAGGAGGGATGAAGGCGAGGGGGAGAAGACAAGATGAAAGAAGCGCGATGAAGTGAGGGTGGAAGTGTAGAGATAGCTGAGAAGACAAAGAAGAGAGGTTTAGGACGAGAGCGGTGTACTCAGCAAAGCAGCCTTTGCCAACGCTTCTGTGACCTAGATTCTGTTCTCCCTAGATCCCTCTCTCATGAATGTTTGATTACGCCTCCAACAATAGCTGTATTTACACTTTTTAAATTACTATTCCGCTGCCGAGGAGAGGCGGGAGGGAAATTCAAAGGCATTCAACGTGGCACTGAAATGGTAAAGGAATTGACCGCCGACAGGACCGGACTGGACATGACACACAAAAACACCCGCACACCCGCACGCACGTGTCGTTGTCATCACCGACCCTCCTTCCCTACCCTCAACTGCTGCATCTCGTTCACATCCCCAAACCTTGGCAAGTCACATCTCGCCGCATCAGTCGTCGCCATGGTCACAGATAAACCTCTGTCTGTGTTGCTATGGCAACCATTCTGGGAAGTTAAGCCTGTGACTGCCATGAGAAAAGAGATGGAGAGGAGCCACAGACACCAGACAACAAAATGGCGTCCAGATTAAACAATCCGCGGTTATCGGGACGGACAACAATGGATGAATGGAAAGCACGCACGAGTTCTTTCTCCCTTTTTTCCCCCTTATTCTCCTCAGTAGACATATGTGCACGGATGCATAAACAGACACATGAGGGCACACATGCACACACAGCCTTTAATCCCATTCCAGTAACCAGAGAGAATTGGTTCAGCATCAGTAATCTCCGAAAAACCCAGTTTTTGGAGGCTGTTTGATATCCTGCTCCAAGTAGAACAGCACAGATGACAGGCTAGTTAAGCTAGCAGAATAGTTAGAAAAAGGAATACAAACATCAAGACATTAAGAACCTCTTAATTGGTATAAATATTAGGAATTCATGGTTTTAATGTTAACTAATAAAAAAATCAAAAAAAATATTTTGCATTGTCTTTATGGGGTATTGTGTGTAAAATGTATTCCATTTTGGAATAAGGCTGTAACATAACAAAATGTGGGATATGTGAAGCGCTGGGAATACTTCCCATATGCACTGTCCAGCTACACATTTAATGGTCTCTAGTGCTATAGCGTAACGTTGTGTTTGGACAGTAAAAAAGCTCAAGGGACCCACACGAACATGTTTTAAGTAGTTATTTTTTGTATCAGATTTTTATTTTGCACAATTCCATGTTTTCTTACTTTGTGGGAACAGTTTGGGGTAGGCACTATTTTTGTTCCAGCATAACTGTGGCCCAGTGCACCATGCAAGGTCCATAGAGGCATGCTTAGTTCAGTTTGGTGTGGACGAACTGGAAAGCAACCTTGTCACTGGTAATGAACTGGAACAATCTTGTCTGATTATAGAAGAATGCTAACGAATTGCAGATTTATATGGCGCTTTTCAAAACACTCAAAGCGCTTTAAACTGCGCCCATAATTTCTTCACTCTTACAGTGAGTGACCTCTGACCTCACAAATGTTTTTCTAAATGCATGGACAAAAATTCCCACAGACACATTACAGAATCTTGTAGAGCGTCTACCCAAGGATAGTGGAAGCTTTTATAGCTGCTTAGTCAATATATCCTCCAAGCAACAATATGTTTTCTTCCAGTTTCACTTCACTTGTACCCTGTATGTGTTTCTGTTTTCTCTTTAACATGGACCAGTGGTTGAGCACCCCCCACTCTCTCCTTCCACGAAGACCGTGTCCCCCTCATCACCATAGTCTGGCTCGCTTCATAGACCAAATCATTTTGACTACCCCTTGCACCACAGTTGCTATGGTAACAGTCTGGGTTTGTGTGTGCATACTGCTAGTGGATTGGTTGCCAGGGGCTAGATGCTTTCCAATCAAACCTGTTACTGGGGTGTGTGGGCCCCCCTTTCATGAGGAGCAGACAGACACCGAAGGAGGGAGGGAGGGGGCGCCACCTTTTGGGCAAGGCTATTATCATCACAGTCATACCGATTCTGAAGGGAACAAATTATAGGGAGAACTCCATCCATCCATCCATTTTCTACTGCTTGTCCCTTTCGGGGTCGCGGGGGTGCTGGAGCCTATCTCAGCTGCATTATATTTGTCTTTTTTACTGATTCATTTCAGTGACTGGACATATTGTGTGCCTATTGCATGCTATGTTGCTATTTAAGATAAGAAAATTGGCCTAACATCGAATGGCCCATTCCACAAAATTGATGCTATTTGTGTCTCCAGAAAATAAAATGTATAGATGCACCATAACGTTAACTGTAAAATGTATTATATGCATAATTTATAAATACAATTTAACAGATGACCATTAAAACTGAAAAAAAATAGCATTTGTTGCCTGTCCTTGCTTTGAAGGTAAACCCAAATGTTATTTACATCTTGTGTGTATCTCTCTCTCGCTATCTCTCTCTTTCTCTCTCTCCATATATAAATATATGTATATATATATAAATAGGGATGTCCGATAATGGCTTTTTGCCCATATCCGATATTCCGATATTGTCCAACTCTTTAATTACCGATACCGATATCAACCGATACCAATATCAACCGATATATGCAGTCGTGGATACCGATATCAACCGATATATGCAGTCGTGAAATTAACATATTATTGTGCCTAATTTGGTGAAGATAAGGTACTTTTTAAAAAAATTTATAAAATAAGATAAATAAATTTAAAACATTTTCTTGAATAAAAAAGAAAGTAAAACAATATAAAAACAGTTACATAGAAACTAGTAATTAATGAAAATGAGTAAAATTAACTGTTAAAGGTTAGTACTATTAGTGGACCAGCAGCACGCACAATCATGTGTGCTTACGGACTGTATCCCTTGCAGACTGTATTGATATATGTTGATATATAATGTAGGAACCAGAATAACAGAAAGAAAGAACCCTTTTGTGTGAATGAGTGTAAATGGGGGAGGGAGGTTTTTTGGGTTGGTGCACTAATTGTAAGTGTATCTTGTGTTTTTTATGTTGATTTAATAACAAAATAAATAAAATTTAAAAAAAAAACGATACCGATAATTTAAAAAAATGATACCGATAATTTCCGATATTACATTTTAACGCATTTATCGGCCGATAATATCGGCAGGCCGATATTATTGGACATCTCTATATATAAATATATATATATATACACACACATATTTGTGTTACTCTTTAACCCATTTATTAAAAAACAAACAAAAAAAACACCTTAGCATGACCCTCCACCCTTTCACTCAGTCCTTCTGTTACTCGAACACATTACTCCCATGTACCGCTCGGCTTCCTAACTTTGCTACTTGCGATGCGGAGGAAGCAGAGCGGTACAAGGAGTCACAGAGAAGGAGTTTGTGATTTTTACTTCATTTTCAGCTAGCTAGCTGCTAAGCTAACGAAGCTTAGCGCGTCGAAGGCCCTGACGATGTGAAAGTATCTGCTCCCACACGTTGCGGCCACTTCTCCGAAGACGGCAAGAACTTGACTTGGTGAAAGAAACAACGTAAGTATGGCTCCCTGCTCTTCGTGCACCGTTCTCATGGATAGGTTGGCACTACTCGAGGACCGCGTCCGCCAACTAGAGCAGAGTCATTTTGTAACTTTAGACGCTGCGGACATATCTGCTAGCGTTAGCTGTAGCGAGCTGACTTGCCCAGTTTGTAGCAGCCCTGAGCAACCCAAGCAACAGTGAACCGATTGAGACTCATAATTGATTTAGCCCTTTAGCTAGTCCTACACTCCAGTCTACCGGGCACCACACCTTAGTCATAGGGGACTCCATCACCCGAAACATACAATTTAGCAAACCAATCATAATTAAGTGTATTCCTGTGGTCAGAGCACCTGACATTGAAGCTAATCTAAGGGAGCTAACTCGCAACAGGCCTACTAAACACGTACGACAGGCTAATCGCACCACTAGCTATATGAACATAGTTGTATACGTTACACTAGGATGAGACAGTCAAAGATTACAAAGAGGAACATAGCTAGGACTTGTGATCTCGCTAGAAAGATGTCCAGGCATTGAGTACTTGTCTCTGGCCCTCTGCCTGCAAGAGGCAATGATGAGAGGTATAGCAGATTAGTCTCGCTTAACAAGTGGCTAGCTATTTTTTTAAGAGAACAGGGACTAACGTTTATTGATAATTGGCCCTCTTTCTGGGGAAAACCGGGCTTGTTGAAGAGGGATGACCTTCACCCTAACAGGGAAGACGCCATCACTCTACCTAGGAACATAGATTACTGGCTGAGTCACACTTGACTAACTACACTAGAGCAAACTCGGACACAGGCAATTACAGTGTCTGTTAGTCTGGGCGAGGACTCCTCGCCCGGACTAACAGACTCCTAGCCGAGGAGTCAGTTAAAGTAGAACTAACCGGCGCCAGGCTGGAAAATTCCGGCACACATAGCATTTCTCGTAAATTAATACACGACTCACATAATGTTTTTTCTGTAGTGATTGTGCCAGAGGTGAACATGCATTCTACTGAGGTGGCAAATTATGAGGCGTTCAATCTATCGCAGCACCAAGCAAATAATCTCAAGATCCCCATTATATCAATTCCTAGATGGGATCGAAATTATTTAAGGCTCACTACACAAAATAAACGTAACATTATTAATATCACTACTATGGATACCGATATCAAAAATTCCTCAAAACAGCCCACTACCTATAATATTGGCTTTTTAAACATCAGATCATTGTCTCCCAAAACGGTATTAGTTATTGAGGTAATTAGACACAACAATCTTAACGTCATTGGTCTTAGCAAAACCTGGCTCAAACCAGATTAATTTTTCCCACTTAACGAGGCATCTCCTCCTAACTATACGAATGCACATGTTGCCCGTCCCCTTAAAAGGGGTGGTGGGGTCACACTAATATACAATGAAAACCTTAACCTTACCCCAAACCTAAGAAATAAATATAAATCATTTGAGGTGCTTACTATGAGGTCTGTCACAACGGTACCTCTCTACCTGGCTGTTATCTACCGCCCCCCTGGGCCCTATTCAGACTTTATCAGTGAATTTTCTGAGTTTGTCGCTGATCTTGTGACGCAGGCAGATAATATAATTATAATGCAGGATTTTAATATCCATAGGAATACCCCATCAGACCCTTCATGCGGGGCACTCCAGACTATAATTGATAGGTGTGGTTTTACATAAATAATAAATGAACCCACGCATCGCAACGTAATATGATAGATCTAGTCCTTGTCCGGGGTGTCACCATCTCCAAGGTTTTGATACTCCCATACACTAAAGTAATGTCCAAATGTCTAAAAAAAGGCCCCTAAAAGGCGTACTCCCTGGTTTACAGAAGAAACTACAGCTCTTAAAGCTCTCATGTAGAAAACTGTAACGCAAATGGCGTGTGAAGAAGCTTTAAGTTTTCCATCAAGCATGGATTGATAGTTTAATAATTTATAAATGCATGCTTATTTTTATCTTAGCCAAAACTAATTACTATTCCAATCTCATCCGCCTCAATAAAAACGATCCTAAATATTGGTTCAGTACAGTAGCATTGCTAACCCAACAAGGGACTCCTACCAGTAGCTCCACCCACTCAGCTGATGAATTTATGAATTTCTTTAATTAGAAAATGTAACTAATTAGAAAGGAGATTAAAGACAACACTTCCCAGCTACATCAGGGTTATATTAACACAGATACGAATGTATGCATGACGGATATTGCCCTCCAAAATAATCTCTCTCTTTTTGATTAAATAACATTAGAGGAACTCCTGCGACGTGTAAGTGGGACAAAACAAACAACATGTTTACTTGACCCACTTCCTGGGAAACTTATTAAGGAGCTGTTTGCAATATTAGGACCATCAGTGCTAAATATTATAAACTTATGACTTTCCTCTGGCACTGTTCCCCTAGCATTCAAAAAAGCGGTTATTCATCCTCTGTTCAACAGACCTAACCTCTATCCTGACGTCATGGTAAACTACCGGCTGGTGTTCCACCTTCCCTTTATCTCGAAAATCCTCAAAAACATTATTCCACAGCAGCTAAATGAACACTTAGCGTCTAACAATCACTGCGAACCCTTTTAGTCTGGTTTTAGGGCAAATCGCTCTACAGAGACAGCCCTCGCAAAAATAACTAATGATATATTGCTATTTATGGATGCTGATGCGTCATCCATGTTGCTGCTATTTGATCTTAGCGCTGTTTTCGATACCGTCGAACGTATCAAAACACGTATTGGTATGTCAGACTTAGCCTTTTTCTTGGTTTAACTCTTATTTTACTGACAGGATACACTGCGTTTTTCATAACAATGTGACCTCAGAGTATGTTAAGGTCACGTGCGGAGTTCCACAGGGTTCGGTTAATGGCCCTGCACTCTTTAGCATCTACATGTTGCCGCTAGGTGGCATCATACGCAAATACGGTGTTAGCTTTTACTGTTATGCTGATGACATCCAACTCTACATGCCCCTAAAGCTGACCAACACGCCAGATTGTAGTCATCTGGAGGTGTGTCTAAATTACATCCAACAATGGATATCCACTAACTTTTTGCAACTTAACGCGAAGAAAACGGAAATGCTGATTATCGGTCCTGCTAGACACCGACACCTATTTAATAATACCACCTTAACATTTGACAACCAAACAATTACACAAGGCGACTCTGTAAAGAATCTGGGTATTATCTTCAACCCAACTCTCTTGTTTGAGTTACACATTAAGAGTGTTACTAAAACAGCCTTACTTACGGTCTAGCTCCATCCTATCTTGCTGATTGTATTGTACAATATGTTACGGCCAGGAATCTGTGTTCTAAAAACGATGTATTAGTGATTCCTAGAGCTGTTGAGTTGAGGGAGGGTTTGTCCCCTCCGAGGTTTCTCATTATGCCAATTCGGTTGATTATTTTTCTTGCCCTAATGTGGGATCTGAGCCGAGGATGTCGTTGTGGCTTGTGCAGCCCTTTGAGACACTTGTGATTAAGGGCTATATAAATAAACTTTGATTGATTGACCTTGAAATATGGAATATTAAAGTCACATGCTCCAGGCCAAGGGAAGGTCTAAAGTAAGTTTATTCATTTATTTCATGTACATTCGATCATATTTTAATTATGGCTGGATGCAGGAGTTACAATTTCAGCACAGTCCTGTTACTCAAATAAGTCATATTCGCCTTAGGAACCTTGTACAAAAATGAAAGCAAGTTGCCTGAGATGGACCAATGCACATGTTTAGTAATTCAATGTGTGTATTAATTAGATTTAGAGATGACAAAATACATAAATGTAAGACAGTTACAACAAGCACATGCCATTGATTTGGTGGAAGGACCCTCGTACAAAAGCATCTATTTACTGTACACTAGGTCATGTGTACTTTACACCTAAAGTTAGGCCAAGGCTGGATTACATTCAAAACTCAAAGGGCATGATGGATGGATAGATGGATGGATGGATGGATGGACGGACCTACGGAGAGATATCTAGATAGATAGATAGATGTATTTTATTTTTATTTTTTTAATTTTTTTTATTGTCCTGTCCAGCTTCTCAGGCAAATCATATAGTTTTATAGATTTACTTTACAAAAGAGAAGTGTAGGATACTTCTCTTGTTGCCTTATTTGTATTTGACTTTATTAAATGTATTTATACTATCATTTAGTGCAGCCGGGCCGGAGCAGGAGGGGATAGAAAGAGAAAAAAAAAGAAGACAGAGGGGGAAATTGTGGGGACAAGAGGGGGAGAGATATCTAGATAGATAGTTGGTGTATTTTTTTTTATTTTATTTTTTTCTTGTCCTGTCCAGCTTCTCAGGCAAATCATATAGTTGATGTAGATGCCCATGATATATAGACAGAGAGACACAAACAACAACAGCAAACAACAACAACAACAACAATAGAGCAACATCAGCAAATACGACATGTACACATATGATGGTAAAAGTAATAGCAAATAAGCAGCTAGCGAAAATAAAAAATAATACAGAAATGACAATGAGCATTATTACTCTACAAATGGAGCAATACAAATACCAATAGAATTAGCACTATTGATAATGAACAATACCAATACTTTACCTTTATTATCAACAATACAGTTGTTCAAATGCAACAATACATATACGTAATGATAACTTGAGATACGAAAGAATGCAGAAAAATGGAGGGGGAGAAAGAGAAGCAACCTACATTAACCTTGTAGATTGTTATAGTAACAATAGGTTAAGCTTTGTCCGTGTGCCATGTGTTATACCCAGTTTACCCTAGGGCAACAACGTTAATATATGTTTGATGAAACGTGATTGTGTGCATAAGTGTAAGTATGCATATGTACTTGTATATGTACAGAATGTGTATATGTGTTTGTACAGTGAATGTATATGTACAGAATGTGTATAAGTGTTTGTACAGTGAGTGTATATGTACAGTATGTGTGTGTTTGATAGATGTATTAATAGACTGTTCATTCCACAATGGGGAAATTATACGATTGCAGTGCCGGTTTTTAGATACAGTGACAGAAAGATTATGTAATAAAAACAAACAATTTGTAGTGATTACATATTGTGCACTAACGTTTCTACTATGTAGAAAATTCATTATCTTAACACCCGTTTTGCACACACACACAAAAAATGCTCACAGTAATCACATAACTGCGTTGTAAAGTCTTATGGATGTGGGCAGAAAGGTTGTAACAGTCTGATGCTGAAGAAGCTACTTAGGGCCTCCACAGTGGGTATGTGTGTGTGCGAGTGTGGGTTTTCTTCTCTTATTCTATTATTGTTTTGTTGTTTTGTTTTGTTTTGTACAGCACTTTGTTTGTCATTTGCCTGTGCATGAAAAGTACTATATAAATATTGTTTGATTTGATTTGATGCATGGGTGAGAGGGATTGGACATTATGGATGTCTGCAAAGAGCAAAATAACACATGCTAAAGAGTTTGTGCAAACTATAAAATTGTGTGTGCTATTAGTGGGGGTGTTGCATGTGATCAACGAAGACTGTGCGTACAAATGATAACAAGTCTAAAAGTGGTGCAGATCGCTTTAAGTGAACTAGGTTTTTGCACGGGACGGCTGTCACTATGGAAACATTCATTTCCCTCCACATTCATGACATCTTATGCTCCAAATGTTATTTTGTCATATTATTAATATGAGTATGCAGCCCACACCACATTTTCTGGCCGATATACTGTAGAAGTGGGATCTGGACTACCAATTTATATAGATCCTATTTTTAGCACGCTGAGGGTGTGCTCACGGAGGCTGTGCAGGGGATGTGATGGTACGTTTGGAATGGTAATGTTATGATCCGTTGCCCGGATCATAGTTTGTTTACGTTTTATGTCTCTTGTTGGCTTAGTTCTGTTTCAGCACCCCTGTTTTGTGTCTCCTTGGTTGCCATGGTTATTTATTGTTTTCACCTGCCTCTGATTAGTGTTCGTCATGCTCACCTGCTGCCGGGCACTAATCAGACAGCTATTTAGTCCTGCCTTTTCGCCTCACTCATTCTGGTGCTTTTGCTTGCGTTACACAACTGTTACGGTAGTCCCTTGTGTTACTTGAGCTTAGCTTTGTCTTGTGTGTTTTCACGTTAGCTATTCCATTAGCTTTCCTTGTACTAGGCACACGCTCTCCTTGTGTTTGTTTGTTTGTTTGTGAATTATTTATTGGAATAAATCGTTTCCTACCTGTACGCTGTCTTCAGAGTTCCTGCTGCATCATCTCGGAAGAACAATCCGCGCATCACCATGCCTCCTCGTCCTCGTTACAGATAAATTATAGTGCGAGAATACATGAACATGCATGTTGCTACATGTTTTTTTTATTTTTTATAGGAAATATGTTAATAACAAATCAGCAATTTAATTTGTTTTAATTAACCCCTTAAATCACAGGTGTCAAACTCTAGGTCCGGGAGCCAGATGTAGCCCGCCCCTTAATTTTATGTGGCCTGCAAAAACCTGGAAATAATGTGCGACAATAAAGCACTTTCTGGCTAAATGTATTTGTCTTTTCAATTTTGACAGAAAAAATGTGCTGCATGCAATTGCATATCTTCTGAACATTAAAGGGGAACTTCATTTTTTTTTTTTTTTGCTTTTCGTTCACAATCATTATGAGACACAAGAAGACAAAAGGCTTTTTTTTCTTTTGCAGTTTAATGTAAAAATCGGCTTGTTCTATGTAGCTAGCAAGGCAGCAAATGGGAGCAATCAATTCTACCTCTAAATCACTTTAAAAATGTATTCAAAAACTGTCACCAATACTTACCGTATTTTCCGCACCATAAGGCGCCCTGGGTTATAAGCCGCGCCTTCAATGAACGGCATATTTCAAAACTTTGTCCACCTATAAGCCGCCCGGTGTTGTAAGCCGCATCTAACTGCGCTAAAGGAATGTCAAAAAAACAGTCAGATAGGTCAGTCAAACTTTAATAATATATTAAAAACCAGCGTTCTAACAACTCTGTTCACTCCCAAAATGTACGCAAATGTGCAATCACAAACATACGTATATCAACATGGACAGAGCTGCGTGAAAAAAGCCACCCGGCCTCTTCGCGTAAACTTAAACTTACCTTAACCACTCGCTCATCTTTTCTTCATCCATCCCTTCGAGTTAGCTTTTATGATGACGCCGGCTGGAAAGGTCTCTTTTGGCAAGGTCTTCCTTTTGAATATCACCACGGGTGGAAGTTTCTGGCCATTAGCATGGCAAGCTAGAACCACAGTGAAGGATGACTTCTCATTCCCTGTGGTGCGAATATTCACCGTACGTGCTCCCGTTGTATCCACGGTGCGGTTCACAGGAATATCAGTTGCTGTGAAATAGTAATCCGTGTGCGGATGGAGAGATTGCGTCTTTTCATGAACCGGATCCTTGTCGCTTAGTAGGAGCCATTTTGTGGTCTTTACAGATGTAAACACACAAAGGAAATGAAACGTACGGTGATATCCGCGCGCTTTTTCTTCTTCTACGCGGGCGGGTGGTTGCTTACAGTAGAAGAAGAAGCGCTTCCTGTTCTATGGGGGCGGGTGCTTACCTTGGCGGTTGCTTGCGTAGAAGAAGAAGCGCTTCCTGTTCTACCGGGAAAAAAGATGGCGCACTGTCAGCTTTTGAGAAAATTTGTGGTTTTTAGGTGCGCCTTATAGTGCGGAAAATACGGTAATTTACGTCCCGTAACCTGTATAATAACCAAGCTGTAGCAACATTGTTATTGTAAGAGCAAACACTGAGGAAGGTTTTTTCTAGCATACTAACACATCGGCGTGCTACGGTATTTGCCGTAAAAGCTAACTACGGTGAGAGATAAGCTAGCTTCTACTTCAGCATGAAATGTAAAGCACAACACAAGGCGATAGGAAACCAATCTGTACTGACTGAAAAACATGAACAATCATATTACAGTATCTGTAAAGTATTAGCCCACATTTCATGTTTATTTTGTACACAGGTGAGCTAGCCAGAGAGTGTATGTAGTGTAGTTGTAATAACATGCAGGACGTGCTGCGTGTATCATGGTTGATATACAGTAACTCACTCGATGGACAGTTGTTCGTCTGGTCCAGCTGGCCGGAGACATTTCTTATAGTTTATTTGGGGTAAGCACCCCATTTATGTTGAAATAGCTTGTCTCCAAATTCCACATTTGCAGCTTCGAGTCGCTTTCACCTCAATCTATCAGCGTCCGTTTGCTCCAACGTCTCACCCTTCCTTCATTCTCGCTTCTATAAGCAGTAGTTCATTCTCCGTATATTCAGCTATAAGGTTGTGAATCCTCATGTGTTCAAAAATAGTCATCTTCGTTGTCTGTTACCAAGTTTGCCATAACTTGTGTGTTTGATTCCGGAAGTAGGAACACACATTTAATGCCAGAAGTCAGACATGCGCTCCTATGGAAACAGAAATCAATGTGCGGAAGAAATCCGATTAAAATGATCAAAATACGATAAATACTGAACATATTACATTGTATGTTATGAACGTGGGGCAGCACGGTGACAGAGGGGTTAGTGCGTCTGCCTCACAATACGAAGGTGCTGAGTAGTCTGGGGTTCAATCCCAGGCTTGGAATCTTTATGTGTGGAGTTTGCATGTTCTCCCTGTGACTGCGTGGGTTCCCTCCGGGTACTCAGGCTTCCTCCCACCTCAAAAACATGCACCTGGGGATAGGTTGATTGGCAACACTAAATTGGCCCTAGTGTGTGAATGTTGTCTGTCTATCTGTGTTGGCCCTGCAATGAGGTGGCGACTTGTCCAGGGTGTACCCCGCCTTCCGCCCGATTGTAGCTGAGATAGGCTCCAGCGCCCCCCCGCGACCCCAAAGGGAATAAGCGGTAGAAATGGATGGATGGAGGGTTATGAACGTGTCTGGTACTACATTATATAAAGACTTGCAGTGTGTATACAAAATGTTGATGGAGGGTTTTGCGTTGTGTTTTGTCTTTATCCTGCCTTCTCCTTTATGTCTGCACCCATGTATTCAGTGATTCGTCCTCGGCGAGGGGCGGACCTTGAGGCACACCTGCTTGCAATTAGCACGCCAGTATTTAGGCTCGTCACTAACAGCTTGGCCTTGCCGGTTATTGTTTCCTGAACCCCTCTCATGCATGCTCCTGCTTCACCTCACCAGACCTGGTACGTTGTCGCTCCTTAGTCCTGAATTCCCTAACCTCTTTTGTGTTTGTTTCCTAGCCTCCCTAAGGTAAAGGGGATTCTTTTGTTGGACTCTTGCCCTGCTCAGTGCGCCCTGGCTTTTTCTCCTGCCGACCACTGAGGAACCTATTTTGTCCAGGTTACATAGTGCTCCATCGCCTTTAGTTATCCCTTTTTGTCTAATTAAATTATTTCATTTTTTGTAATTCCACCTTGTCTCCCGTCTCTGCATCCTGGGGTCACCCCCCCCTTGTACAAGACCCTAACATTTTGAAGTGGTTTTGGATGGCTTTGAAGGCTACAAGGGCGACTCTCATTAGCCACATCTTTCAAGCCTTTTTTATAATTTTTAAAATCCAAAAAATAGAAAAGAAAAGATATGTGTTGTTGTGTGTCATGATTGTGAATGTTAGGCAAATTTTTTAAAAAAAGGGTAGTTTCCCTTTAATATAATCTGATCATCCATCCATGCATGCAACAAGATATTCCTAGTGTTGTTTTGGTTATCAAAAATTAATACTTAAATATCTGCTAGTCACCTCGACTATTCAAAGCAAATTATCCACCTATCTGTTGGTAAAAACAATAGTAAACTAATTTGCCAATGCAGATTGTGTATCATACATGTATATCCATGTATTTATTCACTGTTATAAGTGGCCCTGACATTGTAATGTGGCCCTAAATAGAAACAAGTTTGACACACCTGCAGTGTAAGTTTGCTATAAAATTACAACATGATATTGCTGGATAGACGATATGTTTATTTTATATTTTTTTATTTATGACAGTCCAAATATGTTGACATGCACAGATAGGTAGAAATATTCTCTGTCAATCGTCTGTCCTTGCAGCGCCATCGCTTCCTTTCTCACAGCCGCGTGTGAGTAACTGTGTTAGTCGGCACATACATTTCAAACATGCTAAACGTAGATGGTTGAAAAACACGTTCAGTCTTGATAAATCACATTGCTGTCACCGCCTGCTGCCACCTTGTGGTTTGTATGCTCAGTTTTCCCTTGGTGCAGCAGACATGGCTCTTACTTCTTGTCTTCCTCAGAGTTCCTGTGTCTTCCTGTGGGCGGAGCTGCAAGACTTGCACAGCTGTGTCTAATTTCACCAGCACTACTTAAGCATCACCTGGCCAGCTGGATGGCACTCGGCTATTCCATTTTGTGACTCTGTTCGTATGAAGACGCCTATGCTCCTTGTATTTTTGCTACATTCCATCTTGGCTATTTCCAGTGCCATCCAGCTTGGTATGTTCGTTGATAGTTTGCACGTCTTGCAACTTCGACCCAAAGCTTGTTTAGTTTGTATATTAGCTTTTGTTCTTTTTGTCCCGGTGCTCTTTTTGTGTTCTCCTTTTTCGCACCGTCGCTTTTTGTTATATTATATTTTTGGATCATTGTTGTGATCGCTTCTTTGTTTAAGTAAAGAACTATTTACTCACAAATCCATCTGCATCCTTGGGTTCCTCTGTTTCACATGTAAGTAAATTGTGACAGAATAGCCGAGTCAATTATGGAACCCGCAGATGAGAATCAGATTCAGCTGGCCCTCAGGGCTCATGGCCAGCGAATAAGTGATCACGAACAAGCTTTGTTAAACCTGACCACACTTGTGCAGGAGATGCATACACGCCTGTTTGTCCCCCACCCGCTCCCAGACTCGGAGGCTGCTCAACCTGCAGCTTCTTCTTACCCCATGCCCTCGACATCGGGTTTTCCTACCCGGGAGCCCAGCATACCACATCCGCCCAGGTATGAGGGAGACTTTGGACAATGTAAACTTTTTTTATATCAATGCTCTTTAGTTTTTGCACAGCAGCCTCACACATACACAACAGACTCCGCCCGTGTGGCATATATACTAAGTTTACTGGCTGGAAGAGCAGCTAGCTGGGCTATGGAGGTGTGTGAGAGTAAACCCGGACTTCGTTCCAACTTACCCCTATTTTCCGCTGAGTTGCGCAGCGTCTTTGACCACCCCGTGAGGGAACGAGAGGCAGGCAGCCGCCTTCTCGCTACACGCCAGGGGTCCTCCTCTGTCGCGGACCACTCAATCTCCTTCCGAATCCTGGGGGCGGAGAGTGGCTGGGGGGAGAGAGCTTTGCGGGGAATATTCCTGGCTAGCCTTAACTCCCAGATCCAAGACGAGCTGGCTGCCCGCGACGAGACCCAGACCCTCGAGGAGCTCATCTCACTCGCCATCCGATTGGACAACCGCCTACGAGAGCGACACGCCCAGAAGGGGGTGGATCCTCCGTCCACCAGATGGCAGTCATCTACCTGGTCCACACGATCAACATCCAAGCCTCAGGTTTCGTCGTTTCCGCCTTCTGACTGCAATGCCCCGGAGGAGGGGCTAGAGGGGTCCATTCCTATGCAGCTGGGTGGAAGTCGCCTGTCGTCTGCAGAGAGGAGTCGTCGGCTGAGATTGCGGCTGTGCCTGTACTGCGGAGCTGCGGACCACGTCGTTGTTCGCTGTCCTGCGCGGCCTACTGGGGGCCGTTCCGCGTCCACACGAGACCTTCCGCAGGGAAGATTACCAACTTTGCCGCCTGCTCCTGTGGTGACGTCTGCTTCCTCACTCGTGGGAAGACTTCAAGTTGAAGGTACTCTGTCATGGGGGGGGGGGGGTTCTTGTCCTATTAAGGCACTTATTGACTCAGGGGCTGATGAAAACATTATTGACAGTGGTCTTGTGGAATCTCTAAAGATTCCTACTGTGGGGATTGATCGTATTAAGAATGTTAGCTCACTTGACGGGCGTCACCTGGCTAATATTACTCATCAGACACATGCCACATCCCTCCTTATTTCTGGTAATCACCGTGAGGAGGTTAAATTGTTTATAATGCCTTCTCGTTCGGCGCCCTTAGTTCTTGGACTTCCATGGTTGCGACGTCACAGTCCAAGCATTGATTGGACCACTTGTAAAATTACCAATTGGAGTATTTTTTGTCATAGCCACTGTTTGCGCTCCGCTTCGTCTCCGGCTAACCTTGTCACTCCTACTACTCTTCAGTCACCTGATCTCGCGCAGATTCCTGAGGAATATCATTCCCTTAGTGAGGTTTTTTGTAAAGACCGGGCTACGACGCTACCCCCCCACCGCCCGTATGACTGTGCCATTGACCTTCTTCCAGGGTCGCCACTACCTTCTTCGCGGCTGTATAATATTTCACGTCCCGAACAGCAGGCTATGGAGGAATACATTTCCTCTTCTCTCACTGCCGGACACATTCGTCCCTCTTCCGCTCCTGTGGCGGCAGGGTTTTTCTTTGTCAAAAAGAAGGATGGTGGGTTACGACCCTGTATTGACTACCGAGCTCTGAACAAAATTACAATTAAAAATAAATACCCTCTTCCACTACTGGAGTCTTCGTTTGCTCCGTTGCATGGGGCAGTAGTATTTACTAAATTAGATCTACGCAATGCGTATCACCTCGTGCGTATTCGTGAAGGTGATGAATGGAAGACTGCTTTTAACACCCCTCTTGGCCACTTTGAGTATTGCGTTATGCCGTTCGGCCTCACTAATGCTCCCGGCGTGTTCCAGTGTTTAATTAATGATGTCCTCCGTGACATGATAGGCCGTTTCGTAGTAGTCTACTTGGATGATATACTTATTTTTTCACGCTCCATTGATTTACATCATCAGCATGTCCGTTTGGTTTTGCAGAGACTTTTGGAGAACCGATTATTCGTCAAACCCTAAAAGTGCACCTTTCATTCTCCCACAGTGTCGTTTTTGGGGTTGATTTTGGAGAGGGGGCAGGTTAAGCCAGACCCAGCTAAGATCCAAGCGGTTGTAGACTGGCCTACGCCGTCCTCCAGGAAGCTGCTGCAGAGGTTTCTGGGGTTTGCTAATTTTTACCGACGTTTTATTAGAGATTTCAGCAAAGTAGCCCAACCTTTAAATAAATTAACGTCCTCCAAGGTTCTTTTCGTGTGGTCTTCGGAGGCTGACCAGGCTTTTCGACGCCTTAAATGCCTCTTTACCTCAGCTCCTGTGTTAGTTCACGCTAATCCTGATCTCCCATTTTTTGTTGAGGTGGACGCATCTGACACTGGGGTAGGGGCTGTTTTGTCCCAGCACTCCAGTTCTGATCAGAAGCTGCACCCCTGCGCCTTCTTCTCCAAACGCCTTTCGCCTGCAGAGAAGAACTATGACATTGGGAACCGAGAGCTTCTTACAGTGGTCCTCGCCCTTCAAGAATGGAGGCACTGGCTTGAAGGTGCAAAACACCCCTTTATCATTTATACTGATCATCGTAACCTAGCCTACCTCCGCTCTGCCCAACGCCTCAATCCCCGCCAGGCTCGGTGGTCCCTGTTCCTTACTAGGTTTGACTTTTGTATCACTTTTCGCCCGGGCTCACTCAATGGTAAACCTGACGCCTTGTCGAGGATGTTCTCTCCTTCTACAGAAGACACTCCCCCAGAGACTATCCTTCCTCAGTCCCGGATTCTGGGCGCAGTACAATGGGAGGTGGAGAGACGGGTGTCGGAGGCTATCAAGGACTCCCCATCCCCTGCTGGATGTCCTCCTGGTCGCCTTTTTGTACCGAGAACCCTCCGTCCAGAGGTCTTGTCGTGGGCTCACACTTCCAAGATTGCTTGCCACCCAGGTGCCAGACGCACTGAGTTCCTGCTCACTCAGCGGTTCTGGTGGCCTACCGTTCACACTGATACTAAGAAGTTTGTGGCTGCATGCCCCGTCTGCGCCAGAAGCAAAACTTCCCATCAAGCTCCTGCGGGGTTGCTGCAGCCCCTTCCCATCCCCTCTCGCCCATGGTCGCACATTGCTCTGGACTTTGTCACAGGTCTACCCATCTCCAGGGGGTTTTCTGTCATCCTCACCATAGTCGACAGATTTTCTAAATTCACGCATTTTATCCCCCTCCGCAGACTTCCCTCCTCCCTGGAGACCGCCAAGCTTCTGGTAAACCATGTGGTTCGACTTCATGGGATCCCCATGGATGTGGTGTCAGACAGAGGTCCTCAATTTTCATCCGCTACATGGAAAGCTTTCTGCAACTTGTTAGGAGCCACTGTCAGTTTGTCATCAGGGTACCACCCACAATCGAATGGACAATCGGAAAGAGCCAATCAGGACCTAGGGGCGGCCCTGAGATGCGTGTGTCACCAGCATCCATCATTGTGGTCTACCTATCTCCCATGGGTGGAGTATGCCCGTAACACCCTAATCTGTTCATCTACCGGCTTGTCCCCTTTCCATGTGGTGCATGGCTTCCAACCTCCTATCTTCTCCTCTCAAGAGATCGAGTCCACTGTTCCCTCCGTGACTGCCTTCCTGCGCCGTGTGCACCATGTGTGGCGTAATACCCGTGCTGCCTTGTCGCGGACAGCCAAACGGAACCAGACCATGGCTAATCGCCATCGCAGACCATCTCCCGACTACAAACCTGGCCAGAGGGTTTGGCTATCATCAAAAGACATTACACTACCAGGAGAGTCGAAGAAACTGGCACCTAAATTCATCGGACCATATGAGGTGGAGCGGATGATAACTCCCGTCACAGCTCGACTCAAGGTACCCAAGTCCTTCAAGTCATATCCTGTTTACCATGTTTCCCGCCTAAAGCCCGTCGAGTCGAGCGACCTTTGTCCTCCATCCGTGTCTCCCCCTGCTCCTCAGCAGGTGGAGGGTCATCCAGCCTTCACTGTCAACACCATTCTGGACGCTAGGAGGCGAGGCAGGGGGGTGCAGTTCCTGATCGACTGGGAGGGTTACCCCCCAGAGGATCGCTCCTGGATTTCACGTTCCCTTATAATTGATAAATCCCTAATTTCTGATTTTTATCATAGATTTCCCGGTAAACCAGGAGGTCCGCCAGGTGGCGTCCGTTGATTAGGGGGGAATACTGTCACCGCCTGCTGCCACCTTGTGGTTTGTATGCTCAGTTTTCCCTTGGTGCAGCAGACCTGGCTCTTACTTCTTGTCTTCCTCAGAGTTCCTGTGTCTTCCTGTGGGCGGAGCTGCAAGACTTGCACAGCTGTGTCTAATTTCACCAGCACTACTTAAGCAGCACCTGGCCAGCTGGATGGCACTCGGCTATTCCATTTCGTGACTCTGTTCGTATGAAGACGCCTATGCTCCTTGTATTTTTGCTACATTCCATCTTGGCTATTTCCAGTGCCATCCAGCTTGGTATGTTCGTTGATAGTTTGCACGTCTTGCAACTTCGACCCAAAGCTTGTTTAGTTTGTATATTAGCTTTTGTTCTTTTTGTCCCGGTGCTCTTTTTGTGTTCTCCTTTTTCGCACCGTCGCTTTTTGTTATATTATATTTTTGGATCATTGTTGTGATCGCTTCTTTGTTTAAGTAAAGAACTATTTACTCACAAATCCATCTGCATCCTTGGGTTCCTCTGTTTCACATCTAAGTAAATTGTGACAATTGCGAGTGCTGAATGATTATATCTGCATATAGAGCAGTGGTTCTTAACCTGGGTTCGATCAAACCCTAGGGGTTCGGTGAGTCGGCCTCAGGGGTTCGGCAGAGCCTCCGCCATGGAGGTAAAGACGCATCTGACTTATCGTGTAAATAAAAACTTCTCCCTATCAGCGTATTATGGATACCCCCAAACAATGTTCCCTCTAATTTTCCATCTGATTTGCAGGTTGTTTGATTGATCGATTCAAACTTTTACTAGCAGATTGCAAAGGAAAAGAATACATTATATGAAACAGTACAGTTTACACAGTACAGTACATATTCCGTACCATTGACCACTAAATGGCAACACCCGAATAAGTTTTTCAACTTGTTTAAGTTGGGGTCCACGTTAATCAATTCATGATAATGTGTGTAAGGTGTGTAATTTGTTTTGAGTTCATGCACGGTGTTGGTTTTGTTCTTTGAACAAGGTGATGTTCGTGCACGGTTCATTTTGTGCACCAGTAAAAAAATATATAATTTTTTATTGAATTTGAAAAAAAAAACATTTTATTTTTCACTAAAGAAGGGTTCGGTGAATGCGCATATGAAACAGGTGGGGTTCGGTACCTCCAACAAGGTTAAGAACCACTGATATAGAGTAAGCTGCGCCCCAAGTCTAACACTGCAAATGTGACACGCTCTCAATGTGGAGATCTCAAAGTGGAAGTATTTCAGGTTTTTTTTTCATGTCAGACACTCCAGAACTCTGCGACAAAAACAAGTAGTCTGTAAGAGAAATGAAATGTGTCTGGGTAAACGTTTTATACCTGTCTGTGCTTTCTCTTTCATCTTGATCTGATTCATTTTGTCTACTGTAACAAGAATTCTACAGCCATCAATCCTTCCCTGCCTGTTGTCTTTCTTTGTCCTTCCCGCTTTATTCTTTTTCTCGTTTTTGTCTCTCAGGTGCTGTCTCCCTCATGCCTGCCGCCCGCAGATACCATATCTTTTCCGCATCTGCTCTTGCATTACAGAAAAGCCAGCATCCCAGAGGAGCACTTTAGATTTCTTACAGTGCAGAATGGGATAAATGAGGTTCACATGTGCAAATAAAATTGAATTTTTAACATAAGATGTCCTAATAAGTGGATTTATGCGGAGAGGAAACTGATCTTAAAGGCGACTGAGGCCCAAAAAAAGCACACATTTGCCTTAATGAATAGAAGATATATACCGAGGTAAAGCGGGGACCACTTACTTAGATATCTTGCATAAAATGGTGTTTTCAATTAAACTAGTCCCAAAGGTACTTTGTAATTGTGCAATCCAAAGACATTACAATTATACGGTATAATGTCCCTAATATTTTGCTGATAAAGAGCGCACTCATCGCTAGCTGACAACTAACACACTCATCACTAGCTGACAACTGGATAACCAATCGCTAGCTGAAAACTGGCATGCTCACTGCTAGCTGACAACTGGCGCACTCATTGCTCGCTGACAACTGGCAAACTAATTGCTAGCTGATAATTAGTACGCTAATTGCTGGCAGAAAACAGGTGGGTTAATCGCTAGCTGACAACTGGTGTGCTAATCGCTAGCTGACAATTGTGCGCTAAATGGTAGCAGACAACTAGCGCGCTAAACGCAAGCCGAAAACTGGTAAGGCAATTGCTAGCTAACTATTGGAGCACTCTTCGCTAGCTGACAAGTAACACGCTAACCACTATCTGACAATTGGCACAGTCATTGCTAGCTGACAAGGGGCGCTAATCTCTACCTGAAAACGGCCCAATTAATCGCTAGCTGACAACTGGCATATATCGCTAGCTGACACCTGTGCGCTAATTGGTAGCTGAAAACTGGTACGACAATTGATACCTAACTATTGGAGCAGTCATCATTAGTTAACAACTAGCGCGCTAACTGCCGCACTAATCAAGCTGACAACGAGCGCACTAATCGCAAGCTATCTTACAAACCCCGTTTCCATATGAGTTGGGAAATTGTGTTGGATGTAAATATAAACGGAATACAATGACTTTCAAATCCTTTTCAACCCATATTCAATTGAATGCACTACAAAGACATGATATTTGATGTTCAAACTCATAAACTTTTTTTTTATTTTTTGCAAATAATAATTAACTTAGAATTTCATGGTTGCAACACGTGCCAAAGTAGTTGAGAAAGGGCATGTTTACCACTGTGTTACATCACCTTTTTTTTTAACAACACTCAGTAAAAGTTTGGGAACTGCGGAGACACATTTTTTAAGCTTCTCAGGTGGATTCTTTCCCATTCTTGCTTGATGTACAGCTTAAGTTGTTCAACAGTCCGGGGGTCTCCGTTGTGGTATTTTAGGCTTCATAATGCGCCACACATTTTCAATGGGAGACAGGTCTCGACTACAGGCAGGCCAGTCTAGTACCAGCACTCTTTTACTATGAAGCGACGTTGATGTAACACGTGGCTTGGCATTGTCTTGCTGAAATAAGCAGGGGCGTCCATGGTAACGTTGCTTGGATGGCAACATATGTTGCTCCAAAATCTGTATGTATCCTTTCAGCATTAATGGCGCCTTCATAGATGTGTAAGTTACCCATGTCTTGGGCATTAATACACCCCCATACCATCACAGATGCTGGCTTATCAACTTTAAGCCTATAACAATCCGGATGGTTCTTTTCCTCTTTGGTCCGGAAGACACGACGTCCACAGTTTCCAAAAACAATTTAAAATGTGGACTCGTCAGACCACAGACCACTTTTCCACTTTGTATCAGTCCATCTTAGATGAGCTCAGGCCCAGCGAAGCCGGCCACGTTTCTGGGTGTTGTTGATAAACGGTTTTCGCCTTGCATAGGAGAGTTTTAACTTGCACTTACAGACGTAGCGACCTGACAGTGGGTTTCTGAAGTGTTTCTGAGCCCATGTGGTGATATCCTTTACACATTGATGTCGCTTGATGATGCAGTACAGCCTGAGGGATCGAAGGTTACGGGCTTAGCTGCTTACGTGCAGTGATTTCTCCAGATTCTCTGAACCCTTTGATGATATTACGGATCGTAGATGGTGAAATCCCTAAATTCCTTGCAATAGCTGGTTGAGAAAGGTTTTTCTTAAACTGTTCAACAATTTGCTCACGCATTTGTTGACAAAGTGGTGACCCTCGCCCCATCCTTGTTTGTGAATGACTGAGCATTTCATGGAATCTACTTTTATACCCAATCATGGCACCCACCTGTTCCCAATTTGCCTGTTCACCTGTGGGATGTTCCAAATAAGTGTTTGATGAGCATTCCTCAACTTTATCAGTATTTATTGCCAGTTTTCCCAACTTCTTTGTCACGTGTTGCTGGCATCAAATTCTAAATTTAATGATTATTTGCAAAAAAAAAAAATTGTTTATCAGTTTGAACATCAAATAAGTTGTCTTTGTAGCATATTCAACTGAATATGGGTTGAAAATGATTTGCAAATCATTGTATTCCATTTATATTTACATCTAACACAATTTCCCAACTCATATGGAAACGGGGTTTGTAAATGTTAACATTAAATATAATTATATAATAATGACTTGTTCATGTTTTTATTTGAAACCTGCGTGGTACAGTTAGTAGTGTGGCTATGTCACTGCTAGTAGTGTGACTAGGTCACTGCTATTTTTAAACGACACTGCAGTGTGTTGGAGCAATATTGATGTGTATTTAAAGACATTAATATTAGTGGAAAAGTTGCATGGGGAATTTAAAAAAATGTCACAACCACCTACATTACCTTGCTTATTGAAGACCTCTGATATCCGTCTCATATATTCGTGAACAGACAGAGACAGCGTTGTCAAAATGACGCATGACACACAAGTAACACGCTCCATTTTGTCGTGCGCCTACTTGTCAAGAGAGACGAGTGAGGACATGATTGTTTCGTGGCCATTCCCTCCATCTTTGTTAGACACCGAGCGCCATCTCCGGTTCTAAAGAAAATTCTCTTGTGAACACGGCATAACTCGATTCCCATCAGCTTTCGGTCCGACATTGCAGAATGTCTCTGTTCGTGATGCAGATGGATTAGCTTGCGCTGCTGTGGAATAAATTAGCGACTCAGCAGAAAAAAATGTTTGGATGATTAAATCCAAAACAGCTTATTCATATTCATCCCTGCCATAAATTGACTAATAGCATAAATGCTTTAGCAGCTAAGTTTCGCTAAAGTGTTTGGCTCAGGGTGAACTAAAAATAATTGACTTGCTGTGTTTCCTCCAACCCTGTAGGGTACGGGTCTCAAATGTCTTGTCAGAGTACTCGGGTAGGACTTGCATAATAAAAAAAAAGGAACTGTAGCTTTGGAACACACTAAGAAGCCTGCATAGTGGCAGCTGCAATCAGCTTGATAATACAGTTGTCATTCAAATCTGTCAATGTGTGTCTGGGGATATTCCTCTGAGACATACAAAGTGTCACTTTTTCTTTTCCAGCTGATACTTTTCTGTCAGTCACATTGTGACAAGGCCACTAAATTCCTCTGCTCGAGTCCAGCATGCACACTGTCAACATGACAAATCTGGTTGTATTTATTGCCTAATGTATTCAATTTGATCCTCCATCATAGTACCGTATTTTCCGGAATATAAGTCACACCCACTAAATTTTAGAAAGAAAAACAAATGTGTTCATATATTGGGACTATAAGCCTCTGATAAGCTTTTTTAACTTCATTGTAGACATCAAGTCATGGATGGCAGTGAACTTCCTACACCTCAACCAGGACAAAACAGAGGTTTTAGTTACAGGCCGTGAAGACAAGAGAGAGAACCTTTTACCAAAATTACAAAATAAAAAATCTACTATAAAAAATCTGGGCGTGATTTTTGACTCAAAACAGACTTTTATCCCACATATTGGAATAGCTTTTTATCATCTTAAGAATATAGCCAGAGTCCGCCCATTTCTCTCTCAGGACAAGGTGCTAATGCATGCCTTTATTTCCTGTCGTTGAGACTATTGTAATCCCTTGCTCTCTGGCCTTCCCAAAAAGAATATCAGAAGTTTACAATTATGACAAAACTCAGCTGCACGCGTGCTGACGAGGACCAGAGAGCCGGAGCACATTACACCAGTTTTAAAGTCGTTGCATTGGCTCCCTGTCCGCTTAAGGGTCGATTTTAAAGTTCTATTATTAGTTTTTAATTATCTTAATGGCCTTGTGCCTTCTTATCTATCTGACATGCTTTTACCATATCAACCTTCGCGGATCCTGAGGTCTTCTGGAACTGGCCTTTTATCTTTGCCAAATACCAGAACAAAAAAGGTGTGTCTTTAGCCTTTTTTTTTTAAATGTCAATGCTCTCTGCAGTCCTGAGGCTCTCCGACAGGCTGTTACACAGGTGGGGGCCATAGTGACTCAATGCCGTCTCAGCATTTAAATGTGTCTCGTTAAATATTCCTCCCACCTCCAAAGACATGCAATCTGGGGATAGGTTGATTGGCAACACTATATTGGCCCTAGTGTGTGAATGTGAGTGTGAATGTCGTCTGTCTATCTGTGTTGGCCCTGTGATGAGGTGGCGACTTGTCTCGGGTGTACCCTGGACAAGATAGGCTCGAGCACCCCCTGCAACACCAAAAGGGACAAGCGGTAGAAAATGGATAGATGGAGTTTGATTTTTTTGATTTTCCTACTGCAAAAACAAAAAAATCAAACTCCATCTATTTTGATTTTCCTACTGCAAAAACAAAAAAATCAAACTCCATCTATCCATTTTCTACCGCTTGTCCCTTTTGGTGTTGCAGGGGGTGCTGGAGCCTATCTTGTCCAGGGTACACCCTGTACAAGTCGCCACCTCATCGCAGGGCCAACACAGATAGTCAGACAACATTCACACTCACATTCACACACTAGGGCCAATTTAGTGTTGCCAATCAACCTATCCCCAGATTGCATGTCTCTGGAGGTGGGAGGAAGCCGCAGTATAAATGAACAAAAAGGGCAGTAGAATAAAAACGCTCTATTCTAGAGATGTCCGATAATGGCTTTTTTGCCGATATCTGATATTGTCCCACTCTTAATTACAGATTCCGATATCAACCGATACCGATATATACAGTCGTGGAATTAACACATTATTATACCTAATTGTGTTGTGATGCCCCGCTGGATGCATTAAACAATGTAACAAGGTTTTCCAAAATAAATCAACTCAAGTTTGTCATGACTTGGTCTTGGGTGTTTGCTTTTCCGGGATGCAACGGAAAGTTGGCACGGGCGAGACGGGAATGAAGGTACATGATTTATTTATTATATTAAAAAAAAGTGCATACGAAAAGCGCGCACAGTGGCGGAGAATAAACTATGAAACCAAAAGACTATAGCAAAAAAGTACAAACGAAAAACTCGCACAATGGCGGAGAACAAACTATGAAACCAAAAAGACTATAAACATGGAACAAAATCTTACTTGGCTTGGACAAAAATAGTTGCATGAAGAATGGACATGGAAAGAAGTGTCAGGCATGGACAGAGCATAAATAGTGAGGTCGTCAGAACGACAAACTGAAAAGAATGAACTTAAATACTATGGACATGATTAGTGAAAGCAGGTGCGTGACTCAAAACATGAAACAGCTGCGTGACGTGACAGGTGAAAACTAATGGGTTGCTATGGTGACAATCAAGAGTGCACAATGAGTCCAAACGTGGAACAGGTGAAACTAATGGGGTAATCATGGAAACAAGACAAGGGAGTGAAAAGACAGAAACTAAAGAGTCCTATAACTAAACAAAACATGACTTAAAACAAAACATGATTACACAGACATGACAAAGTTATGGAAAAAAATGCCAACGTGGCACTGCCATATTTATTATTGAAGTCACAAAGTGCATAATTTTTTTTAACATGCCTCAAAACAGCAGCTTGGAATTTGGGACATGCTCTCCCTGAGAGAGCATGAGGTGGGCGGGGTTGAGGTGTTAGTGCTAGGGGGTTCCGGGTATTTGTTCTGTTGTGTTTATGTTGTGTTACGGTGTGGATGTTCTCCCAAAATGTGTTTGTCATTCTTGTTTGGTGTGGGTTCACAGTGTGGCGCATATTTGTAACAGTGTTAAAGTTGTTTATACGGCCACCTTTAGTGTGACCTGTATGGCTGTTGACCAAGTATGCAGGCATTCACTTGTGTGTTTGAAAAGCCGTAGATATTATGTGATTGGGCCAACACGCAAAGGCAGTGCCTTTAAGGTTTATTGGCGCTCTGTACTTCTCCCTACGTCCGTGTACACAGCGGCGTTTTAAAAAGTCATACATTTTACTTTTTGAAACCGATACCGATAATTTCCGATATTACATTTTAAAGCATTTATCGGCCGATAATATCGGCAGTCCGATATTATCGGACATCTCTAATTAATTCGCAAGACTTTTGAATGGAAGCAGATGAAGTGGTGGCCCACCAAACCAACATGGCAACAGTGTGCCAACTATCTGCGTGATCAAAGGGGCCTAGATCTTACCGCTAACTGCAGATACAAGCTCGGAATTAAACTATGCAATAGAATCGATATACATTATCAAAAGAAGATTTGTCGCGTGAGCTCAATAATTATCTGTCGATCGCGTTCCCAGACATGTCGAATTATCTGGTCCGCCAGACGTCATTCTACACGGCAAAACAGATGAAAACTTGAAAAAGCATGGAGGTCTACAACTTCTTTGTGTGCGGCTTGGTCATGGAAATTGGTAATTAGACTCTCTGGTCATAAATCATGCAAGGTTTTTGCATTTCATGATTTAACTTAGCGCCTTGCGAGCAAGCGTCCTTGTAAACAAACAGCGAGTAGCACCCGATAGCCTTGATTCACTGCTTTCTTTTTTTCAGTATGTTAACCACTCATAAAGATAATTGGAGAAACCACTGTAGACCTGGCTGCTCGTGAAAGAAGATAGAGAAGTGATCACAGCTCACTTTAATGGCATGGGTAAGTTTCCATGAGCCTTGTTGTTGCACTCGCCATTACGAGTATGCTAGTTTTCTCCATCTTTATCAGAATATAACATTAGATGTCAACATTGTGTATGTGCTGAAAGCTGCATTTATGATTGCTGTATTTGGTAAAAGCTTAACTCTTCAAGGTGTTGCTTACATTTGCTTTCTTTTATTTACACTCACCGAGTTGGTGCTTTACGAAACACTCCTAGGAAAAATGTTTTTTAAAAACTCAGAAACAAGACAAAATACAAAAATATTAAAATGGTACTTAAATGGGAAATAATGAACGTTAAAAGCCTATTAAACAAACCTTTAACAAAGTGATCACTGCAAACGTCCATCCATCCATCCATCCATTTTTTCTACCGCTTATTCCCTTCGGGGTCGCTGGGGGTGCTGGAGCCCATCTCAGCTACAATCGGGCGGAAGGCGGGGTACACTCTGGACAAGTCGCCACCTCATCGCAGGGCCAACACAGATAGACAGACAACATTCACACACTTGGGCCAATTTAGTGTTGCCAATCAACCTATCCCCAGGTGCATGTCTTTGGAGGTGGGAGGAAGCCGGAGTACCCGGAGGAAACTCACGCAGTCATGGGGAGGGCATGCAAACTCCACACAGAAAGATCCCGAGGCCGGGATTGAACTCACGACTACTCAGGACCTTCGTATTGTGAGGCAGACGCACTAACCCCTCTTCCACTGTGCTGCCTCTGTTTCTTAAAAAAGTCTTAACATTTCTGATTACTTCTTAAGGAACTCTGAAAAAGCGTTTATCCTTTATGCAATTTGAGAGGTTCCGACAGCCTAAAACAACACAAGCATAGGACATTTTTCTTCGAGAAAGGCAACATGCCACCCAGAACACATAGACAACAGACACTCGCTTAAAGGCCTGAAATGCGATTTTCTTATTTATACGGGCATGGCAGGTCCATTCTATGTGTCATACTTGATCATTTCGCGATATTGCCATATTTTTGCTGAAAGGATTTAGTAGAGAACATCGACGATAAAGTTCGCAACTTTTGGTCGCTGATAAAAAAGCCTTGCCTGTACCGGAAGTAGCAGACGAGTAGCGTGACGTCTCAGGTTGTGGAGCTCCTCACATCTGCACATTGGCCACCAGCAGCGAGAGCGATTCGGACCGAGAAAGCAACGATTTCCCCATTAATTTGAACGAGGATGAAAGATTCGTGGATTAGGAAAGTGAGAGTGAAGGACTAAAGGGCAGTGGGAGCGATTCAGATAGGGAAGATGCTGTGAGAGGCGGGTGGGACCTGATATTCAGCTGGGAATGACTAAAACAGTAAATAAACACAAGACATATACATACTCTATTAGCCACAACACAACCAGGCTTATATTTAATATGCCACAAATTAATACCGCATAACAAACACCTTCCCCCTCCCGTCCATATAACCCGCCAATACAACTCAAACACCTGCACAACACACTCAATCCCACAGCCCAAAGTACCGTTCACCTCCCAAAAGTTCATACAGCACATACATTTCCCCAAAGTCCCCAAAGTTACGTACGTGACATGCACATAGCGGCACGCACGTACAGGCAAGCGATCAAATGTTTGGAAGCCGCAGCTGCATGCGTACTCACGGTACCGCGTCTGCGTATCCAACCCAAAGTCATCCTGGTCTCTGTTGTCCCAGTTCTCCACAGGCCAATGGTAAAGCTTGACTGTCATCTTTCGGGAATGTAAACAATGAAACACCGGCTGTGTTATCCCGCACACCAGTCAAGGGGTGCATTCTACGGCGGGGAAGCGTTATCCAGCACAACACCTGCCGCAATACACCGCTTCCCACCTACAGCTTTCTTCTTTGCTGTCTCCATTGTTCATTGAAAAAATTGCAAAAGATTCACCAACACAGATGTCCAGAATACTGTGGAATTTTGCGATGAAAACAGACGACTTAATAGCTGGCCACCATGCTGTCCCAAAATGTCCGCTACAATCCGTGATGTCACGCGCTGACGTCATCATACCGAGACGTTTTCAGCAGGATATTTCGCGCAAAATTTAAAATTGCACTTTAGTAAGCTAACTCGGCCGTATTGGCATGTGTTGCAATGTTAAGATTCCATCACTGATATATGAACTATCAGACTGCGTGGTCGGTAGTAGTGGGTTTCAGTAGGTCTTTGACTGCACCATTTTTACATTAAACCAAACATCTCTATCTCTCCTTTTCCTTCAGTTTTGAACAAAGTGATCACTACAAACTTCTGTGTTTCTTGTCATCGTTAAAAAAAAATCTTAACATTTCTGATTACTTCTTAAGGAACTCTGTTCCTCTGCATTTTTTCTATTGGCAGTGTCTTGCTCAAGTACACAATGGCAGTGACTAGGATGGCGGAAGCGAGGATCGAACCTGGAACCCTCAAGTTGCTGGAACACGGCCACTCAACCAACCGAGCCATGTCGTCCTATCAGAAACAATATTGAGACTAGTTAGAATTGGTGTATTTGCTTATTGAAAGATAATATGTTCAAGTGTCTTGAACCATAGTTACAAGTTTACAACTTACTGTAAACACTTTGGGGAAAGTCCTTTGGTTCTCCTGAATGACTGTTCCCCAGAGCGCAAAGCAAGTCTGTGAAGGGTGTTTGGTTGAACAAACCCTAAAATCCATAATAGCAACTACAATACCAATGGTGTTATATGTCCATATAGTGTAAATAGATGCATGTTTCAGAGAACAGCTTGTTCAGTCCATTGTTTACATATTGGGAAGATGGGTTGATGTGTTCCCAGAAATGGTTTCTATCCAAAGAGATCATTCCACTTAGGAATCTTCGCCGCCCTCTACCCCGTCCATGGACTGTCCCACCTGTTTAGCTCCACTCCAAATGTTGGCCCACGCTAAGGGTGTGGTGAGTCTTTGGAGGATAATACAAAAACAATATGTCAGTTTGGCTTGAGTTTGTCTGACATATTATTATTCTTCCAGTAAACTACCCGGAAAACAGCTGCACTGGAAATCACATATGATTAATTTACATTGTCTGACGTGAGTAGGATCACACTGATTCATAAAGACTGTAAATCCAGAGGGCTGCAGAGCCATCAATATGAATCAAGGGTTTATTGTATGTTCTCCCAAGTGCTGCTTCCCAACACTGCAAAGCAAAATAAGATTAAAATTCCACAAAGCAGTGAAGGCATATTATATAGTTCAGATTCTTTCTTTTTCCAGAATTTGTGAAGAGTACCGTAACAATAGCATGGAAACTAAACACCCCGCCGCAACCCCGAAGGGAATAAGCGGTAGAAAATGGATGGATGGACTAACCACCCCCTTGGTTACTGTTGTCATGTCCCATACTTTGGTCAAAGACGGCGGAAGATCAGCAATCACTTGCTCGAATATCAGACACAATTTACTTTGCTTCCCAATGCTGAAAATATGTCACAACAATCACTTAAGAGGGAGCTAAACTACTTTACCCAAGGCTGCATTCATAAAATGCATGTTTCCAAATTGCGATGTGCGTGCAAAATGCAGAAAAAGTCACCATTTGGACTACACGTTGAAATTTCCTGGCAAAAAAATTAAGATCCCTTATGCTATATTTTTTTCTAAATGTAATCACACGGATAGATAGCCTAGAAGTTACATAAAAGCAGATGTAGGTAGTAACAGGCTACATTTACTCCGTTACATTTACTTTAGTAACTTTTTTTTTTTTTAATTGTACTTGTCAAAGTAGTTTTAATGCAATATACTTTTTACTTTTACTTAAGTATTTTTGTAACGAAGAAATGTTACATTTACTCCGTTTACTCGAAGACTTCTATGGAAATGCAAAAACCGAGACTCAGATTTCCCTCGCCCGGACGCGGGTCACCGGGGCCCCCCTCCGGAGCCAGGCCCGGAGTAGGGGCACGATGGCCCGGCCGGGCACAGCCCGAAGAGGCAACGTGGGTCCCCCCTCCAATGGGCTCACCACCCATAGCAGGGGCCATAGAGGTCGGGTGCAATGTGAGCTGGGTGGCAGCCCAAGGCGGGGCACTTGGCGGTCCGAACCTCGGCTACAGAAGCTAGCTCTTGGGACGTGGAACGTCACCTCGCTGGGGGGGAAGGAGCCTGAGCTAGTGCGTGAGGTAGAGAAGTTCCGGCTGGATATAGTCGGACTCACCTCGACGCACAGCAAGGGCTCTGGAACCAGTTCTCTCGAGAGGGGCTGGACTCTCTTCCACTCTGGCGTTGCCAGCAGTGAGAGGCGACGGGCTGGGGTGGCAATTCTTGTTGCCCCCCGGCTCAGAGCCTGCATGTTGGAGTTCAACCCGGTGGACGAGAGGGTAGCTTCCCTCCGCCTTCGGGTGGGGGGACGGGTCCTGACTGTTGTTTGCGCTTACGCGCCAAACGGCAGCTCAGAGTACCCACCCTTTTTGGATTCACTCGAGGGAGTACTTGAGGGTGCTCCCCCGGGTGATTCCCTCGTTCTACTGGGGGACTTCAACGCTCATATTGGCAACGACAGTGAAACCTGGAGAGGCGTGATTGGGAAGAATGGCCGCCCGGATCTGAACTCGAGTGGTGTTTTGTTATTGGACTTTTGTGCCCGTCACGGATTGTCCATAACGAACACCATGTTCAAGCATAAGGGTGTCCATATGTGCACTTGGCACCAGGACACCCTAGGCCGCAGTTCCATGATCGACTTTGTAGTTGTGTCATCGGATTTGCGGCCTCATGTTTTGGACACTCGGGTGAAGAGAGGGGCGGAGCTTTCTACCGATCACCACCTGGTGGTGAGTTGGCTGCGATGGTGGGGGAGGATGCCGGACAGACCTGGCAGGCCCAAACGCATTGTAAGGGTCTGCTGGGAACGTCTGGCAGAGTCTCCTGTCAGAGAGGGTTTCAATTCCCACCTCCGGAAGAACTTTGAACATGTCACGAGGGAGGTGCTGGACATTGAGTCCGAGTGGACCATGTTCCGCACCTCTATTGTCGAGGCGGCTGATTGGAGCTGTGGCCGCAAGGTAGTTGGTGCCTGTCGTGGCGGTAATCCTAGAACCCGTTGGTGGACACCGGCGGTGAGGGATGCCGTCAAGCTGAAGAAGGAGTCCTATCGGGTTCTTTTGGCTCATAGGACTCCGGAGGCAGCGGACAGGTACCGACAGGCCAAGCGGTGTGCGGCTTCAGCGGTCGCGGAAGCAAAAACTCGGACATGGGAGGAGTTCGGCGAGGCCATGGAAAACGACTTCCGGACGGCTTCAAAGCGATTCTGGACCACCATCCGCCGCCTCAGGAAGGGGAAGCAGTGCACTACCAACACCGTGTATGGTGAGGATGGTGTTCTGCTGACCTCGACTGTGGAAGTTGTGGATTGGTGGAGGGAATACTTCGAAGATCTCCTCAATCCCACCAACACGTCTTCCTATGAGGAAGCAGTGCCTGGGGAATCTGTGGTGGACTCTCCTATTTCTGGGGCTGAGGTTGCTGAGGTAGTTAAAAAGCTCCTCGGTGGCAAGGCTCCGGGGCTGGATGAGATCCGCCCGGAGTTCCTTAAGGCTCTGGATGCTGTGGGGCTGTCTTGGTTGACAAGACTCTGCAGCATCTCGTGGACATCGGGGGCGGTACCTCTGGATTGGCAGACCGGGGTGGTGGTTCCTCTCTTTAAAAAGGGGAACCGGAGGGTGTGTTCTAACTATCGTGGGATCACACTCCTCAGCCTTCCCGGTAAGGTCTATTCGGGTGTACTGGAGAGGAGGCTACGCCGGATAGTCGAACCTCGGATTCAGGAGGAACAGTGTGGTTTTTGTCCTGGTCGTGGAACTGTGGACCAGCTCTATACTCTCGGCAGGGTCCTTGAGGGTGCATGGGAGTTTGCCCAACCAGTCTACATGTGCTTTGTGGACTTGGAGAAGGCATTCGACCGTGTCCCTCGGGAAGTCCTGTGGGGAGTGCTCAGAGAGTATGGGGTTTCGGACTGTCTGATTGTGGCGGTCCGCTCCCTGTATGATCAGTGTCAGAGCTTGGTTCGCATTGCCGGCAGTAAGTCGCACACGTTTCCGGTGAGGGTTGGACCCCGCCAAGGCTGCCCTTTGTCACCAATTCTGTTCATAACTTTTATGGACAGAATTCCTAGGCGCAGTCAAGGCGTTGAGGGGATCCGGTTTGGTGGCTGCAGGATTAGGTCTCTGCTTTTTGCAGATGATGTGGTCCTGATGGCTTCATCTGGCCAGGATCTTCAGCTCTCACTGGATCTGTTCGCAGCCGAGTGTGAAGCGACTGGGATGACAATCAGCACCTCCAAGTCCGAGTCCATGGTTCTCGCCCGGAAAAGGGTGGAGTGCCATCTCCGGGTTGGGGAGGAGATCTTGCCCCAAGTGGAGGAGTTCAAGTACCTCGGAGTCTTGTTCACGAGTGAGGGAAGAGTGGATCGTGAGATCGACAGGCGGATCGGTGCGGCATCTTCAGTAATGCGGACGCTGTATCGATCCGTTGTGGTGAAGAAGGAGCTGAGCCGGAAGGCAAAGCTCTCAATTTACCGGTCGATCTACGTTCCCATCCTCACCTATGGTCACGAGCTTTGGGTTATGACCGAAAGGACAAGATCACGGGTACAAGCGGCTGAAATTAGTTTCCTCCGCCGGGTGGCGGGGCTCTCCCTTAGAGATAGGGTGAGAAGCTCTGTCATCCGGGGGGAGCTCAAAGTAAAGCCACTGCTCCTCCACATCGAGAGGAGCCAGATGAGGTGGTTCGGGCATCTGGTCAGGATGCCACCCGAGCGCCTCCCTAGAGAGGTGTTTAGGGCACGTCCGACCGGTAGGAGGCCACGGGGAAGACCCAGGACACGTTGGGAAGACTATGTCTCCCGGCTGGCCTGGGAATGCCTCGGGATCCCCCGGGAGGAGCTGGACGAAATGGCTGGAGAGAGGGAAGTCTGGGCTTTCCTGCTTAGGCTGCTGCCCCCGCGACCCGACCTCGGATAAGCGGAAGAAGATGGATGGATGGATGGAAATGTTACATTTACTCCGTTACATTGAGTTTCATTCTGGTTGTTACATTTATTTGTATCACAATTATTTATAATCTCTGAAGGCTTGCAAAGACGCATTCACATGAGTCTGTTTGACCAATCCAATTTAAACACAAGTGACACTTCACTCCATCCCACCAATCAAACGGAGCCTGACATTCTACTGGGCCAATAACTGTCATGATCCTTTGCCCGGTTCATGTTCTGTTTAGTTTTGGACTCCCTCAGTTCCTGTTTTGTGCACCCCTGGGTTTGTTTTAGTTGCCATGGGTGAAAATTAGTATCACTTTCCTTGGATTAGTGTCCGGGATGCTCACCTGCTGCCGGGTACTACTCAGAGAGCTACTTATTCCCGTTTCTCGCCACGCTTGGCCTGGCTTCCTTATTTGCTACAAGCAACAGTTACGTTGGATGAATTCTGGTTTATATGCTTTTGATTCCTGTATGTTTGTACTGTGTATGATTTATGGACATTAAATCATATTCTGACCTGCATGCTTTGTCCGGAGTTCCGTCTGCATCCCGGGAGAACGACCCACGCATAAACATGCGACCTAACCGTGACAATAACAAGCTGGTGGTGAGGGACTGTTAATGCAAAGTAGCAAAGTACAGATATAGAAGTTGAAATAGATTAGTATTTTAAAGTTTATGGTAAAAATAGAAACTTACGTGTTTAATAAGTGTCAGAATGTTTCCAAGGAAGACATGTTAATTATGTGACATAACAGCACATTACAGCTGAGACAATTCGTAAGAAGACACCTCCTAAAACAGTTGACTAAAATAGAGATATTGTTGTATGTTTGTGATGTTCATAATAACCACAAGTGTCATTTAAACACATTAAAACATTACCAATAAGGCAAAGCAAGGCAACTTTATTTGTATAGCACTTTTCATACACAAGGCAGACTCAAAGTGCTTCACAGCACAACGTGTGGTACAACAAAGTGAAATGAAAGAAAATAAAAGCAAAATTAAAATGCAGACAATCAAAAATAAATAAAAACAGTGCAGACGTTAAAAGTTAAAAGATTAAAAGACTTAGCTGAAAGCTAAGGTGAACATAAAAGTTTTCAGTCTCGATTTAAAAGTAGTCAGAGTTGGGGAAAGTCTGACATCTTCAGGAAGTTTATTCCAGCTATTTGTCGCATAGTGACTGAATGATGCTCTCCCTTGATTTGAGTTTACTCTGGGAACCGCTAACAGGTTGGTCTCATAAGATCTTAGTGAGCTAGAGCAGTGGTTCTCAACCTTTTTTCAGTGATGTACCCCCTGTAAACATTGTTTTAATTCAAGTACCCCCTAATCAGAGCAAAGCATTTTTGGTTGAAAAAAAGAGATAAAGAAGTAAAATACAGCACTATGTTTCTGATTTATTAAATTGTATAACAGTGCAAAAGATTGCTCATTTGTTGTGGTCTTTCTTGAACTATTTGGAAAAAAAGATATAAAAATAACTAAAAACTTGTTGAAAAATAAACAAGTGATTCAATTATAAATAAAGATTTCTACACATAGAAGTAATCATCAACTTAAAGTGCCCTCTTTAGGTATTGTAATAGAGATCCCTCTGGATTCATGAACTTAATTCTAAACATTTCTTCACAAAAAAAGAAATCTTTAACATCAATATTTACGGAACATGTCCACAAAAAATCTAGCTGTCAACACTGAATATTGCATTTCTTTTCACAGTTCTTTTTGACAGACATTTTAGTGAGGGTCAAACCATCACGGCATGGGGGAAACTCTGGGTTTATGGTAATGACTGGAATAGCCTACTTGATTTGATGTTCAGTTTATTAACTTACATTCATATTTTCTTGAAGTATTATTCAATAAATATATTATAAAGGATTTTTGAATTGTTGCTATCTTTAGAATATTTTTTATAAATCTCACGTACCCCTTCGCATACCTTCAAGTACCCCCAGGGGTACGTGTACCCCCATTTGAGAACCACTGATCTAGAGGGCTTATATAGTGGGAGCATATCGGCGATATACTTCGGCCCTAAACCAAATAGCAGTGGAAATGTGTACTTATTGTTTGACCTGGAGCTTGAAAGTTACTAGCGCTATCTTAATAGCATGTAGCATTGTCTTCTTCTACCCACTTGACATTACCATAAAGCTAACAAGCCGAAATTATCACAAGCGCCCTGTCGTGTACGAGAGGCACACTGCGTATTGCCATCAGTCACATTAAAACTGAATTATTTGACAAATCAGACATTTCTTGTCTTTGTTAGAGCTAAGCAATGTGTTCTCTTTGCTCCTTCTAATCTCTCTGAATATCGTATATCAGCATTACATGTGTTCCATGCACACTTAATAACCATTTTTTTCCCAAAAAAACAAATGGCAATTTTAATGAGTTTCAGTGTCTGATTCAATGCTAATGCCTGAAAGTTTGTGGGACATTATGCAGTTATGTCAATCAGTCAAAGTTCACTTATATAGCCCTTAATCACAAATGTCTCAAAGGACTGGACGAGCCACAACATCATCCTGCGCTTTGAGTACCTTGTAGGTAGAAAAGCGCTATACAAGTATAACCCATTTATCATTTAATTATTATACTCAGATCCACATCAGGCCAAGAAAAAAAACTCAACCCATTAAGGACAACGAGAAACCTTGGAAGTGGCCGCAGATATGGGGATCCCTCCTTGGGTGACCGGTGCAATGGATGCAGAGTGGATACAGTTAATAACGTGAGAGTCCAGTTCATAACGAGGCCCATACTTGCCAACCTTGAGACCTCCAATTTCCGGAGGTGGGGGTGGGGGGTGGGGGGCGTGGTTGGGGTGGGGCGGGGGGCGTGGTTGGGGGCGTGGTTAAGAGGGGAGGAGTATATTTACAGCTAGAATTCACCAAGTCAAGTATTTCATTCATATATATATATATATATATATATATATATATATATATATATATATATATATACGTGTCCAGGGTGTACACCGCCTTCCGCCCGATTGTAGCTGAGATAGGCTCCAGCGCCCCCCGCGACCCCGAAGGGAATAAGCGGGAGAAAATGGATGAATATATATCTACATCCTGAAAATATGCAAACAAAACTGTGTTTAGATAATTGATACTTCAAATTTGCATAAATAAATCTTAAGGAATATAACATAACTTGGCTTCTGAGAGCTTCAAAATGTAATGAATAAAATGCTAAAGTCGTTGATAAACAAGCAATTATTTTAATAATTAAATATGGTCATTTTAAAGGAATTATTATAATTTAAATTTTTATTTAAAATATGTTTATTTTAATGTATAATTCTATGGCTGGATGTAATAAGGAGTCAGAAAAAATACAGATAAAAATACAATTAATTTTGATGCTTTTAGCAAAATATAGTAAAAATGTTGTTTTTTTTGTTTTTTTTTAAATGTTAAAATATATTTATTTTTAGGTAAGATAAACATAATAATACAATTTATCTCTCGTCTGCATGATTTAGTTAATGTCACCCTGTTGTCCTCCCGTCTCTTCCCCAAGGATGGCTCCATGAGCTGGGCAATCGCCTGGAGATGCCCTACGTCAACAACACGGTCGGCGGCCTACTTCACCTTCAGCAGCCTGACCAGCGTCGGCTTTGGCAACGTGTGTGCCAACACGGACACCGAGAAGATCTTCTCCATCTGCACCATGCTCATTGGAGGTATGCTGGACGCCTCGTATGGAATAACGTGATTGGGCAGGCACGCTGTTTATATCGTGGAAAAGCGAACGTGAAAAAAAGCTGTCCTCACTCAGGTCCGCATGGAGCTGGAGGGGGCGTGGCCTCCAACTCCGTCTGAAAATCGGGAGCTTTTCGGGAGAATATTTGTCCCGGGAGGTTTTCGGGAGAGGCGCTGAATTTCGGGAGTCTCCCGAAAAATTCGGGAGGGTTGGCAAGTATGGCGAGGCCAGCAGACAAGTCAGCAGCGCTTGGATATTACTTGAGTGTACGGGAGTACCACAATTTTGGAGGTGGTGACACCCCGGACAAGGACTAGATCTATCACATTACTGTTGGAATGCGTGGGTTCATTTATTATTCGTGTAAGATCACAGCTATCAATTATAGTCTGGAACGCCACGCAGCAGCTAGCTAGCTGAAAGTAAGGTGGTTAAACAGAGAGTGGGTGCTTTGTAAGTTTGATAAGACTGCTAAATATGTTGGAGAAGAAATAACAAAAAGATGCAAAACTATTAGAAGCACACAGATAGAAAGATAGCACTTAGCTTTTGAGCGGCGAACAGCGCAGTAGCTTCGGCCCAATAGTGTGGCCAGATGGGGATGCGATAATACCAGGTGTCCAACAACGCTACCTGGGAAATTGCACCCAAGGAAATACTATGCTTGAGATTTTAACTAGACAAAAGCATACGGGCAAGAGACGGTTGATAATTTACAAGTAACCACACTTTATTAACTAAATTAAAAGGAAATAAACAATGTGTCACATACTCCAAACAAAGCAGACACTTGGGCAAGAAGGAGGGATAAAGGTCAGGGCTGGGGCTTACCAGGCGGTAGGACACCAAAAAGGGAGAATGGATCCTCAAAATGAATCACCCGTGACACTGCACACACACACAGGCACACACAAAAGCAAAAACGGGAGGAGACTGAGAAACGCACCACCACCAAGCGTTAAACTGCCGCTGTCAGCCACCAGCACCTGAAACAAAACATAAAACAGGGATTAATAAAACATGCCCAAGGGCAATGGTGTGGACTGAACTGAACACAATGAAATAATTTACAAAATAAGTAATTTAACAAACAGTAATTGGAATTAAATGTCAGGAAATAGAAATAACCAAATCAATTTAACAATATAAATGACAAAGGAAATTTACAAACTAATCAAAAAAGAAATTATGTAAAACAAAATAAACGAATGAATATTTAAAATACATTGATGATCATCAGTTATGGGCGTGGGTCAGAGGCCCCCAGAGCAGCCCTTAGATACGGCCCTTGACAGAGGACGGAACAGGCCCAGGCAGCGGTCAGCGTCGGGTCTCCATAGAAATAATACAAAAATAAACACGATCCTAAACAGAAAATAAAGACCCAAACTGAAGAAACACAACTAAAAAAAGTAAAGAGAGCCAAAGCAGCAGCCAGCATCCAGGCGTGATGGTTGTACCCAGCCAAATAAAAGGAGATCTAGTTTATACAAATCAGATTGATGACGAATGGAGAAGTGATTTACTTTATTTCTACACTCATACCATTTAAACAACAGACAGTATTAGGTCATATTTATCGTACTTAAGTACAACAAAATAAAATACAAAGCACTAATTTACAAAACAATATGATTTAAAAACAAAGTGTACCAAATTGTTCATAAAAATTCAGGCACTGAAATTTGTCCCCTCAGCAAATTAAGATCTCTTGAGAGTCAGACGATTCCTTATAATCCATTTCAGCTGAAAAGAACACATAAAAAAAAAAGAATGTCAGTATTTATCCCACTTATATCTAACAACACAAACACATCGGATTTAGCGCTAGTTTGTTAGCATTGGCATTCAGTTCACTCGGGTTGAGAGAAATTGCGTGTCAATGACTACTTTTACAGCTTGTAACAAAGTAAATAGTTAATATTTAATGTGATTTACCTTCCATCCACTTGTCCTCTATTTCACATTTCTCTTCAATTTACGAGGTCGGGAGTCCCAGTCAGCAGCTGGAGTGGCCTCTACAAAGTCAGACTGAATACTTCATACTCCTCTGTAAATACGTTTAAAAGAGTCCATCCACTTCTTGTAGCTTCACATATTGAAATTAAGTTTGTGTAAAAAATATATAAATACCATGAATCTGCAAATTAGTTTAAAGACTACAGCTGAGTAAAAACACTACATGATTGTTTGACTGATCAATATTCTTTAGCACACAGATGCCACACAAAAGTTCCTGCAAGTCGAAAGTAATTTTTTATTTTTATTTCTCTCTATTGATATAGAAATACACAATGAAAAATAAATTTACAATTCGTCTCACAAAATATAAGGGCAGTCGTGTGGTCGAAAACAACGTTTTTTAGTTGTGATCAACTAATCAGTGGTCAGTCTGCCCCCTCTATGGTTCCTGGAGCCTTCCAAAAGTCCCATTAAGCAGGCAGGTATTGAAAATAGTTCCCAATAAATTAAATCTACCTGGGTAGTTTTTGGTGGAAACACAGAGGCAATGAGAAAATAGAAAAGTTACTGTAAAAGTTTCAGCGGTGGAATAGGGCCTAATATGGCAGCTTGGTTGCGGTAAGAGGGCACTGTGAATGTTACGCAATCTGATCAGTTGAAATACTCAGAATGTGTGTTTATAGACGTGTATGTGTATGTGTATATGTATATATGCATATGTGTGTGTGTGTGTATGTATGTATGTATGTATGTATATATATACATATGTGTATGTGTGTGTATATATATGTATATATGTGTATATATATATGTGTATGTGTATATGTATATATATATATATATGTAAGTATGTATATTTTTGGGGGTACGCTCTGGGGTCGGCGCCTCAGGCTCCTGCATGCGGACTGCTTGTCTGGAGCTCCTGAGTACCACCGTCCATCCCTTCCGGGTGCCCGTCTTGGTTGGGTCCTGCTGGGTCTAGTCCCTGCATCTATTGTGGTAGCTTGGTACTGCAAGATATTCCGAGGTGCTGCGAGTCGGCCAGCTGCTGGGGTAGTGACCTTGTGTGTCAGCATGTCTGTAATCTTTTTTTAATTATTGTATTTATTTATTTTAAATATATCATTATTATTATTATTATTATTTATTAAACAAGTTATTTATTTAATTATTTTTTAATATTTTTTAATATATTTTATTAATATTATTTTTTATTTTCCCCTCCCTCAGGGGGAAAACTCGACAGGGCGGTTGCTGGTTGTTCTATCTCCATCGTTGGGGTCCCTGCGGGTGGGGTGGGTGGTTCCCGTGGCCCCGTGCTGGGCGGTCGTGCGGCGGCCGGCTTGGGTGGGGTAGCCGGGGGCGGGCCGCGCTGTGCTCTCCGGTGGTGGGGGGTGGGCTCGTGGGGGCCCGGTTGCTGGTGGGGCGGGGGCGGTCTTCCCGTCCAGTTGCGGTCAGTCTCTGGGCCCACCGGGCGGGGCGTCCTACCTTTCTGCCCGTGTGGGGTGTGGTCTCTCGCTGGCTTGAGGTCTGGCTGTCCCCTGCTTCTCTCGTGCCTTGTCCTCTGCCGGGTGCGTCTGTCTGCGGCCTGCTGCTGGCTGTTACGGGCGGAACAGGTTTCCTGTCGCTGGCCGGCCTGGCTGCGTGGAGCCGGTGGTCCCTGTTTCCCTGGGCACCACACCTGCTGTTTGTGGGTTGGGCTCTCTGGGTGACTGGGACCATACTCTGGCTCCCACACACACTGGGAGTCAAATATATTGTACATTCAAATACACATATACTCACATACATACATACATACATACATACATAGGTACCTACGCTCCCACATACATACACAAATACAGTACATACCTACATACTCAAAGTTCGTACATCCACACACACATTCACTGTACAAACATACATATACACATACTGTACATATACATTCACTGTACAAACATACATATACACATTCTGTACATATGCAAGTACATATACATACATACACTCATGCACATAATCACGTTTCATCAATCATTTGCCCTAGGGGGAAACTGGGTAACACATGGCACACTGACAAAGCTTAACATATTGTTACTATAACAATCTACAAGGTTAATATAGGTTGCTTCTCTTTCTTCCCCTCCATTTTTCCGCATTCTTTTGTATCTCTAGTTATCATTACGTATATGTATTGTTGCATCTGAACAACTGTATTGTTGATAATAAAGGTAAAGTATTGGTATTGTTCATTATCAATGGCGCTATTTCTATTGGTATTTGTATTGCTTCATTTGTAGTGTAATAATGCTCATTGTCATTTCTTTATCATTATTTATTTCGCTAACTGCTTATTTGCTATCACTTTTACCATCATATTTGTACATATCGTATTTGCTGATGTTGCTCTATTTTTGTTGTTGTGCTTGCTGTTGTTGTTTTTGGCTCTCTGTCTAATCCCCCTCCTGTCCCCACAATTTCCCCCTCTGTCTTCCCTTTTTTCTCTTTCTATCCCCTCCCGCTCCGGCCCGGCTGCATCAAATGATAATATAAATGATAAATAAATAATAAATGGGTTGTACTTGTATAGCGCTTTTCTACCTTCAAGGTACTCAAAGCGCTTTGACACTACTTCCACATTTACCCATTCACACACACATTCACACACTGATGGAGGGAGCTGCCATGCAAGGCGCTAACCAGCACCCATCAGGAGCAAGGGTGAAGTGTCTTGCTCAGGACACAACGGACATGACGAGGTTGGTACTAGGTGGGGATTGAACCAGGGACCCTCGGGTCGCGCACAGCCATTCTTCCACTGCGCCACGCCGTCCCATTACATACATTTAATAAAGTCAAATACAAATAAGACAACTAGAGAAGTATCCTACATTTCTCTTTTGTAAAGTAAATCTGAACAGCCGATATGGGCATCTACATCAACTATATGATTTGCCTGAGAAGCTGGACAGGACAAAAATTAAAAAATTAAAATAAAAAAAATACTCAGAATGATTGTGTAAAATAGACGATTCTATAAACAAGGTAGATCACAACAGATCACACTTGTAGTTGCTTTTTTTGGAATTCTGCCTATCATTCACAATCATTATGAAAAACATGACGATGGATATGTTTTTTTTATGCATGCTAACTCATAAATAAACGTAAATAAAAGTTTGCGTACAGCACAGCCAATGGGAGCTCCTCTATTTCGCCCATACAATCCAATAAAGAACCATTCAAAAACCCCAAACAATACTCGATTTACATTTTGTGATTTGAATATTAACCAAGTATTAGTGATATTGTTATTATAAGCGCAAAACGCAGACACACTATTTATAGTGGCGGTGTGATCACTTACGTGTGTTGCTATGTTTACATCATTGAGTAGTCTGCTGCTTTCTTGCTTCTATGCTCCCTGTACGTTTTTCTACATCATAAATCATGCATCCCACCTGGGCATGAGACGTCTGAGTAGGTATTCCGACAAGTTGGTACATTTTGACAGTCATTTAGGACCCGAAACTGGCGAGGACGACACGAAAAGGATTTCATGCCTGTTTCTTCGTGAGGATTATGGAATATATGAACATCCCAGAGGTCGGCATCCAATTGACAGCAGACCTTGTACAGTAAGTAATGTTTTATTATGTTAGCCCTCATAAAGTCTGCAGCAAGCAGAAACCGGTGATGAAGAAAAAAAAAAAAGCAAACTTCCTTTATTTCACATTTGTCGAACAAAGTCTCCGAGTCGAAAGCAACTGAGGTCGTTGCTGCGAGCCCGCCTTCATACTCTTCCGTTAATACGTTTAAAAGAGTCCGTCCACATCTCGTATCTTCGCGTATTGAAATGAAGCTTCTAAAAAATAATAAACAACATTAAACCTGCATATAGTTTAAAAACGGAGTAAAAACACTCCAAGATAGTTTCACTGATCAGTGTTCTTCAGAAGAAAGATGCACCACAAAAGTTCCTGCATGTGAAAAGCTCCTTTCGTTTTTCATTGTCAAGTTTGTTGTAATAGAAATACACAAGAAATAAAAAATAAACAAGTCGCCGTGTATATTGTGATGCCGGCCGTGTGTTTGAAAAATACGTTTTAGGAACATCCCCAACTTTGTTCAACCAATCAGCGTTGGACAGCACAGCCGCCCCCTAAAAGTCCAACCTAGCAGGCAGGAACTCCAAAAGGTTCCTCAAGAATTAATTCTACCCATTAGTTTTTAGTGGAAACACAGGGAGGAACTTTATTTACCGGGGTAAATGGGAAAGTTCCTGTAAAATTTCCCGCGGTGGCAATACACAAGCCAGTTTAGGATGAGCCTTTTTAAACTATCTTACCGTGGTAAAGCAAAGCCCAAGTCATCACCTCAGTTCTGCAATGAAATCCCACAGTTGAAATGAGGGCACGATGTTCAACCAATGAGACACAGGTTCAACCAGGAACATGTGGACACACGGTTCGTGTTACAGCATCGCAGCTGGCTAATGTGACAGCAAGCCTGCCCAGGCTCTTATCTTCAACCTGTTAGAGTAATTTGTGCGTGGGGATGTTGGAGATTGACGAAAGATGAGAACAGGGAGTGGAATGAGGCAAAAGTAATAAGGTGGTGAAAAAGTCAAACACCGATACTTCTCTACAAGTTTGTTATCACAACGTTGACGTCGATGAGAGCATACCAGGTGGTGAGCAATGCAAGTGAAAACAGAGGAAGACAGAAATTAAAGGGGGGTTTAATGCAGAACACATGCAAGTTGACAAAGAGGGTCAGAGGGGGACGTAGGATTTAGGAGCACATCATTTTTGGCCAAAGTGTAGCAACAATGCTGGTTTTCCATCCTTCATTGGATCCTGCAAGTGCCTTAGCACCCAAACCCATTGCAGCATTTGCATGTAAACTCTTCCATATGTGGAGCTAATAAGCAATCACAATTCTCTAAAGAATGAATATCCACCCAAACATATGTGATTCTTCATTATAAATGCCTTGCTTTACACATGAGGATGGATAGTTTGGAAGTGAGAAGAGGCAGAAAGCGAGGGGTGCAGAAGGGGGGAAGTGCTGGAATGAAATGTGTCTTGTGGACAAAAGTGAAATATCTGAGGCTTGGCTCGGAACCAAAGTTCTGGGTGGGGAAGTTTATTGTGATACTATTTGATTTAGAGCTCCATCACTCCCTCGTTTACTCTTGGGTGTTAGCTGGTCTGGGGACACTGAGGCCATGGAGTTTTTTTGCTTACCATAAAGAATGAGCTTCGGTAAATGTGAAACCTCAGATACGGTTTTGTGTTGATGTTGTGGTTGCTGTTTAGAACAAACATGACAGGATTGCAGACCTTGTCTGGTAAATTGAGGCCAATGTAGTGAACTCCAAGTTGTAGAGGACAGGACATAAGAAAGATGCCGATGTTTAGTGCTTCTTCCTGCCTCTGAGCCTACTGAAAAATTAACTCAACATTTTCTTCAAAAGTTCTCCAAAAGCCAAGAGTTTTTTCTGATCAGAGGCCAGCACAAATAGACGTCATCCATTCGGAATCAGTTTAGATATCTGCTTTGGTATTGTTCGCTGCAACCTCGATCTTTGTTGTTATGGTTATGTGATGATTACTAATGGCAAGAAATAGACAAGCACTGTGGTCCTAATTAAAAACATAACAACATTAAGAGTGATTTCTGAAAGAGAAAAGAACAGCAGCTGACCTGTGTTATTTTTCCTGGCCTCCTTTTCACCCCTATTCTTTCACTCGTCATGAAATGACCTTGTGGTTCTTTTTTTTTTTTTTTAAGTTTCTACACAGGTTTTACAGCATAACATCTTCGCTTTCAGGATATCCATTGTCACACAGCTGGTTTGGTGGTTTACACACCAAAGTAACTTTATGGGAGAAAAGTTTGGATGCAGTCAATGAAGAGATCATGAATAAAAGAAAGAAAAGTCTGGAAATTGCAGCATGCGGTTTAATCCTTTTTTCTTTTCAACAAATTGCGCATACTTACTTTATGAATAATGCCCCATTTGTAAAGAGCGAGCATTTGTCAGATGAATAGCACATCTTTATGTAAAATGTGTCTCATCTTCACTGTCTGACGCAATCACTCAATCCTGTTGCTCTTGACTTTGTTCTTTGATCGATTGGATGACCAAAGTCTTATCAGTAACAGGATGAATTATTTAAACAAATAGTAAGAATGATGCACGGCCACAACTCAAACAAAATGGTGCGTACTTTTCAGGAATTATACCCTCGACATCCGGCAATATGTGCATGAGGGCAGTGATTCTCAAACCGTGCTACGTGTGCTCCATCTAGTGGTACACCAAATAATCACTTAACTAAATATTCAAACACAGTGTTACTGTTCAAAATGTGTTGTAAATGCTGTGCTGTCTGTTGAAGACAACACAGAATTAAAACGGGAGGCGAAGAAGCTGAAAGAGGAGAACAACATTGCAACATTGCACCAACAGTCGAATGCCAAGCACGAAGACAACAACCATTGGGACAACAGCAGTGTTGTGGAGAACATTACAATGGAATGCAGCAGTGCGCCAACAGTTGCATGCCATGCAACAAGATAACACTGAAATGAAGAACTTCAGGGAGGACATGGCTGGTTTGAGACAACAGCTCAATGCCAGTCTACAAAATATCACCAATTTTAGGAATATCAGTGCTTTGGAAGACATCAAAGAGGAAATGGATCAGTTTACACAACAGAATGACATCATCACTGCAGGGCTACGCATGAAACCTCGATCATATGCAAGAGCAGTTGACAACAAAGGACAACCAGATGACATGGACGCTGCTTCGTCGGAGTAACAAGTGGTCAACTTTCTGAAATCAAAGTGTCAGGCTGTGTTGGTGACGAACCCCAAGATGCAGAGAGGGCGGAAGGCATCGTGCGGGAAAACTTGATTTAATGTCCAAAAGTAAAAATAAAGAAAAGACACAAACCAGGAACTAGGAGGACAAACTGGAAACAGGGAACAGGGATCCAGAAAACAGGGACTATGAACAAAAAGATAGTAAGCTACAAACAGCTACAGAATATAGCTTACCGCTACCGCATACAGCTACACAGACATCGACACGACAGATAGGGACGACAATCATCCAGCAGTGACTGGAGGGCAGGGCAGGTATAAATAGTAGCCCCCCTTCCCATTACGGATACCAGACGTATTAGAACCCCCCCCCCAAAAAAAACAGTCCAAAGTCACGGGAGGGTGGAGGGAGGACAAGGAGGTGGGCCACCAGGCCAAGTGTCCCCGCAACCAGCGGGGAAGAGTTAGTTGGCGACAGCGAGTTGAATGCAGCCGCAATTAGCGAGGCGGCTCGTCGGGCGGCGTGGGACGACCCACCAGAGACAATGGCGGCGCCCTCTGATGGCCCACCGGAGACGAAGGCGGCGCCCTCTGCTGGCCCACCGGAGACGATGGCGGCGCCCTCTGCTGGCCCACCGGAGACGATGGCGGCGCCCTCTGCTGGACCACCGGAGACGATGGCGGCGGCCTCTGCTGGCCCACTGGAAATGATGGCGGCGCCCTCTGCTGGCCCACCGGAGACGATGGCGGCGCCCTCTGCTGCAGACCCACCGGAGACGATGGCGCCGTCTGTTGCAGACCCACCGGAGACGATGGCGCCGTCTGTTGCAGACCCACCGGAGAGCATGGTGGCGTCTGTTGCAGACCCACCGGAGAGCATGGTGGCGTCTGCTGGCCCACCGGAGTGCATGGTGGCATCTGCCGGTCCACCGGAGTGCATGGTGGCGTCTGCCGGCCCACCAGAGTGCATGGTGGCGTCTGCTGGCCCACCGGAGTGCATGGTGACGTAGGTTGCAGACCCACCGGAGATGATGGCGTTGTAGGTTGCAGACCCACCGGAGATGATGGTGGCATCTGCCGGCCCACCGGAAATGATGGTGGCGTTTGTTGCAGACCCACTTGAGATGATGGCGCCGTCTTTTGCAGACCCACTAGGGCGAGAAGTAGCTGTGCCTCCCTAGCTGCACAGCTACTCATAGCCCCCGCCCCCCCCCCCCCCCCTCAAGGGACGGATCCCAGACGTCCCCCGAGAAGCCAACATAGGACAGGGATGGGTGGGAGGGATTGCAAAACGAGGCAAAGCTTTTCCTCGATTTAGCCATCAATTCTAACGCTTTGTTAAGCCTCTCCGCCAAGGAAATCTCTGCGAGGTTCGTACTAACAGGCTGGATTATTCTGTCAGGCTGTGTTGGTGACGAACCCCAAGATGCAGAGAAGGCGGTAGGCATTGTGCAGGAAAACATGATTTAATGTCCAAAAGTAAAAATAAAGAAAAGACACAAACCAGGAACTAGGAGGACAAACTGGAAACAGGGAATAGGGATCCAGCAAACAGGGACTATGAACAAAGAGATAGTAAGCTACAAACAGCTACAGAATATAGCTTACCGCTACCGCATACAGCTACACTGACATCGACACGACAGGTAGGGACGACAATAATCCAGCAGTGACTGGAGGGCAGGGCAGGTATAAATAGCAGCTGGCTGATTGACACCAGGTGTGGCCAGGTGCCAATCAGCCACAGCTGAGGGGACAGCACTCAGAGAAAACAACAGGAAACTGAACCAAAATAAGAGTGCTGACAGGAAATAAAACAAACACAGAGGAAAAACTAAAACTTAACCAAACTGTCAGGGACAAGCCTGACACAAAGAGAATTGATGTCAATAAATGAGGTGGCGATTTGTCCAGGGTGTACCCCGCCTACCGCCCGAATGCAGCTGAGATAGGCTCCAGCGACCCACCGCGGCCCTGAAAGGGACAAGCGGTAGAAAATGGATGGATGGATTAACACCATTGATGCGCACATCTCACTGAGTAGAAGAGGCAACAACACCACGCCAGTCACCATTGTTAAGCCCGTCAACAAGGAATCCAAAATGGCATTGCTGACACAGGGAAAAAAGCTGAAGGGTACAAATGTGTACATGAATGAGCACCTCACTAAACGCAATGCTGAAATTGCCATGAAAGCACGCGACTTGAGGAAACGGGGGAGAATTTAGGGAACTTGGAGCGCCAACTGCAAAATTTACATCAAACTGAATGGCGGTCAAGAAGCAAGTCCTAGTTGTCAAAGGCATCAAGGATCTGGATGAATATTATAATTCCCAGCAACCACAACAACAACGATAAGGGAGTCTGATGGAAAACAAACATTGACATTTAACTGCAAAATTACAACGCTCCAAGGGATTACCGAACAAGAAGATATTTACTCGGGTGCACATTCATCTACACTTATAGACATTCAAAGAGCAACACAAAGGATTGCTGAACAGGAATGTATGGAACTAAAAACCTTCAGCAGCCTTGATCATAGTGGTCCGGAATTTGAATTAAGTAAGGATATAGATCCGGATACAAATGTTTTCTTTCATACCAGGAATATTTGATTTTTATTATACAGACAAACAATGTAACGGAAACATAAACTGTTGATTATTAATTTGAACAGCAGAAGTTTGTATGCAAACTAATATAACATGAAGCAATTTTTGGAACATTCATCCATCCATTTTCTACCGCCTGTCCCTTTTGGGGTCGCGGGGGGTGCTGGAGCCTATTTCAGCTGCATCCGGGCGGAAGCGGGTTACACCCTGGACAAGTCGCATTTTTTGGAACAATTCAGCAAAACCTTCAAAGAGATCGCTATCTCAGAAACATGGATATATGCTAAAAAAGGAATGGATTTTGACCTGGGAGGATATTAACTAAATTATATCAGCAGAACCAACAAAAACGGAGGGGGAGTTGCTGTGTACATGATGAAGAACCTAAACTACAAAGTGGTAAAACAATATTTCACTCGCTTTTGATAATATCTTAGAATGCCTAACCATTGAAATATGTCATGAAAAATAAAAGAAGATATTAATCGGCTATATATATAAATCACCTAAGTCAAACATTGATACATTTGAGAACTGGATTAAGGCAACTATTACTGAAATCAGTCAAAAAAAACGTTTTCTTATGTGTAGACTTCAACATTGACCTCTTGAACCCTAACAAACAAAAGTCCATTGATGACTTTATAGACACAACGTATAGCATGAGTTTATATCCTACAATCACAAGGCCAAGCAGAATCTCAGGACACAGCACCACACTTATTGATAATATTTGTATTAATGATTTTGATAATAATACCACAAGTGGTCTTATTGTGATCATCTGCCAGTTTTCATAATCTATGACGGAAACTACAAGAAGAGGAACATTGATGACAACAAGACATTTCAAAAGAATATGAATGGAACAACGTATGACAGCTTTCAAGAATGACCTGAGAGGTCCTAATTTGGACAATGTTTACAGTGAAAATGATGTAAATGATGCACATATGGAATTTTTTTTTAACACTTTCACGATGCTTTATGACAAACATTGTCTATTAAATCAACTCAGAAAGAAGCAAATGAAGAACAATCAACCATGGATGACAAAGGGATTGAAAAATGCTTGCAAAAAGAAGATTACATTGTGTAGAATATTTATAACACAAAGATAAATAGAAGCAGAAAATAAGTACAAAACGTACAAAAAATAGCTAACCAACATCTTATGTAGAAAATAATATAGTAATTTATTAGACATGAACTAAACGTATATGAGAGAAACATGGGGCATCCTCAATAGCATTATTAAAAATGGTGCTAAGAAGGATTACAGTAAATACTTCTCAGACGGAAATGTAAGCAATTACAATATGAACAAAGCAGTTGAAAGCTTCAATAAGCACTCTGTGAACATTGGACCAAATCTGGAGGAAAAGATTCCTGATCCCGAGTCAGTTGACGACTTTAATGAGACTATAGACAGAAATCCCAACTAGATGTTCCTTGAAGGTGTGACAAAAGAGGAAATAATCAATATTGTGAAAAAATGGTAAATCCAAGACCTGAACTGACTGTAATGGCTTTGATGTGGAAACGATTAAAAAGGTTATTGAAGAGATTTCAGAACCTTTAACATATATCACCAACCTATCATTTCAAATAGGCAAATTCCAAAACAAAATGACAAAAGCAAAAGTCCTACCGATTTATAAGACTGGTGACCAACACCAGTTTACAAACTACAGACCTGTTTTTTTTACTTACACAGCTTTCTAAAATTATTGAAAAACTGTTTAACAACAGATTGGACAAATTCATGACTAAAAATTAAATACGCACAGATAACCAATATGGATAAAGAGCCAACATTTGAACGTAAATGGCATTAATCGAAATAAAGGATGTGATTACCAAAGCAATAGATGATAAACAGTGCGCAGCGGCAGTGTTTATGAACAAAACCATTTGACACAATCAATCACAGTATCTCAATAAACAAATTAGAAAGGTATGGAATCAGAGGGTTGGTCTGGGTAAGAAGATACTTAAAGGGGAACATTATCACCAGGCCTATGTAAGCGTCAATATATACCTTGATGTTGCAGAAAAAAAACAATATATTTTTTTAACCGATTTCCGAACTCTAAATGGGTGAATTTTGGCGAATTAAACGCCTTTCTATTATTCGCTCTCGGAGCGATGACGTCACGTACGTCACATCGGGAAGCAATCCGCCATTTTCTCAAACACATTACAAACACAGAGTCAAATCAGCTCTGTTATTTTCCGTTTTTTCGACTGTTTGCCGTACCTTGGAGACATCATGCCTCGTCGGTGTGTTGTCGGAGGGTGTAACAACACGAACAGGGACGGATTCAAGTTGCACCAGTGAAAGTGGCAAGAAATTGGACGTTTGTTCCGCACACTTTACCGACGAAAGCTATGCTACGACAGAGATGGCAAGAATATGTTGATATCCTGCGACACTCAAAGCAAATGCATTTCCAACGATAAAGTCAAAGAAATCTGCCGCCAGACCCCCATTGAATCTGCCGGAGTGTGTGAGCAATTCAGGGACAAAGGACCTCGGTAGCACGGCAAGCAATGGCGGCAGTTTGTTCCCGCAGACGAGCGAGCTAAACCCCCTGGATGTCTTGGCTCACACCGTCCCTTAGGCCACCGAAGATGATCAAGAGAAGAATATCGACCCTAGCTTCCCTGGCCTGCTGACATCAACTCCAAAACTGGACAGATCAGCTTTCAGGAAAAGAGAGCGGATGAGGGTATGTCTACAGAATATATTCATTGATGAAAATTGGGCTGTCTGCACTCTCAAAGTGCATGTTGTTGCCAAATGTATTTCATATGCTGTAAACCTAGTTCATAGTTGTTAGTTTCCTTTAATGCCAAACAAACACATACCAATCGTTGGTTAGAAGGCGATCGCCGAATTCGTCCTCGCTTTCTCCCGTGTCGCTGGCTGTTGTGTCCGTCGGTTTCGCTTGCATACGGTTCAAACCGATATGGCTCAATAGCTTCAGTTTTTTCTTCAATTTCGTTTTCGCTACCTGCCTCCACACTACAACCATCCGTTTCAATACATGCGTAATCTGTTGAATCGCTTAAACCAATGAAATCCGAGTCTGAATCCGAGCTAATGTCGCTATAGCTTGCTGTTCTATGCGCCATGTTTGTTTGTGTTGGCATCACTATGTGACGTCACAGGAAAATGGACGGGTGTATATAACGATGGTTAAAATCAGGCACTTTGAAGCTTTTTTTAGGGATATTGTGTGATGGGTAAAATTTTGAAAAAAACTTCGGAAAATAAAATAAGCCACTGGGAACTGATTTTTAATGGTTTTAACCCTTCTGAAATTGTGATAATGTTCCCCTTTAACCAACAGGAAGCCAACAAACGTTGACAGAGATGACAATATCTTGTGGTGTACCTCAGGGATAAATACTGGGACCAAAATTGTTATATTTGTAAAATTACAAAGGACTTGAAGTTAGTATTATTTGCAGATGTCACAACAATGTTTTGGTAATGAGAGAACACACAGAAGCTAATACAATTGCCATATAAAAGCCATTGTGGGTTAAAAAGGCAAGTAGATATCAGATTTCTCTGCCAACTCATAACTCGTGATTGGATACTCACTTGTGAGTCACAAGTGAGTATCCAATCACAGGAGGCGTATACGTATGTCACGTTCAACGGTTCAATGTGAGGCAACCTCGGGAGGCCTATTGTCAACAACTCGTGATCTGATTGGCTATCGTAATTGTCTATCAACTGTCTGTGCCCCGTTCCGCTACGCTGCACAGACCGCCACATTGTTGACTCAGAAGGCCTCGGGCAGATTTCATACAGTACTGGCAAAAGAAGCTAGTTTAATTCTGATTGGATAAAAGCTCTAACGTAAAAACAGCAATACTGGAGCCTAATATGACATGAAGGTATTATCACAATACGAAGGTCCTGAGTAGTCTTGGGTTCAATCCCGGGCTCGGGATCTTTCTGTGTGGAGTTTGCATGTTCTCCCCGTGACTGCGTGGGTTCCCTCCGGGTACTCCGGCTTCCTCCCACTTCCAAAGACATGCACCTGGGGATAAGTTGATTGGCAACACTAAAATTGGCCCTAGTGTGTGAATGTGAGTGTGAATGTTGTCCGTCTATCTGTGTTGGCCCTGCGATGAGGTGGCGACTTGTCCAGGGTGTACCCCGCCTTCCGCCCGATTGTAGCTGAGATAGGCTCCAGCACCCCCCGCGACCCCAAAGGGAATAAGCGGTAGAAAATGGATGGATGGATGGGTATTATGATGAATAATTGTTTATATTTAGGGAAAGTAAATTAACTTTTATCAATGTATAATCCTGATTTATGTTAAGCCAGCAGAGAAGGCCTTGCTGGCCCTGACAGCCCATCACTGCCTGTGGGATAAACCCATCATAGACTCTTATTCCTTTCAAATGTATTATTTACAGCTGGAATCACAACCGAGCCTGTCAATGGTCACATCTGTGGAGGTTTAAATACAGATACTAATAAACATGTGTTGACCCATAGAATTGTTGACAAGATCTCCATACAGAAGAGCAATTTCTGTATTTTTGATTGAAAAATTAAACAGATTGAACATAATTACGACAGCTTGAAAAAAGTTGAGAAACACAGCCGTGTGGTTGTGAGCATTCCAGCATTTCAAATCAAAAGACAGACAATGCTTGTTTTTTCAAATGGTTAAGTGATGAAAGAGTAGCCAACAATTGTACTCAAGTAAGAGTACTGTTGCTTCAGAGTAGTATGACTCAAGTGAAAGTAAAAAGTAGTCATCGAAATAATTACTAGAGTGAGAGTTAGTATTCAGAGAAAATACTACTCTTGTACTGAGTAACTGCTCTCAATTATTTGGTAGCTATTTTTGATGGTTCAGTACTTGCCCTACTACTGCAGTTGGTGTGTGTGTGAGCTACTGAGACATCACTACAACATGTACTACAAAATATGCACGCTTTATGTTACAACAGGGCTAATTAGAAGAAGAAATCTCTCTGACAAGCCAAACTATTTTTTTGCAAACAGTAAATAATAGATTATAAATAAAGATAATGACCATGTAAATACATTTAGCAACTAGAATGCAACTCAATACAACGTAGTAAAAGAATAGTTTCTTCTCAACAAAAATACTCAAATAAAAGTAAAAAGTATGTTGCATAAAAACTACCATGGCAAGTACAATTTGCCAAAATGTTGCTAAAGTAAATGTAACAGGAGTATATATATATTTATATATTTGTTTTCTATTTAATTATAAAAAGAACAATAAAAACAAAAAAATAGCTAATTGAAAAACTTCGTTTTTTTCCGCTACTGCTGTGAACCGTTTAAATATTGCCAATTTTCTAAAAAAAAATAAATAAAAAAATGTATGTCCAAATCGGGAATGGGACACTGCTAAATGTTTCTGTTCTTGCAAATATGTAACCTTTTGAAATAACAATATAAAATGATGTTGCCACTTCTGTTTGTCTACTCCAGGACCTATGAAGAAGGATGGTGGCTGGAAATCAGAAACTGTCTGAGGTAATGTTTGTGTGTGTGCATGTGTGAGAGGAGAGATAATGTGTGTGATGGCATGGTATGCGTGGCTTGTAAGGGAAGAGAGTCCACATGACCTTGACTTGCATCATTCTTCAGTATGACTCTCTGACTTGGCTTCCATGAAATTTCACCATTCAGTGCGGCCTCTGGAGAGATTCCAACCATGTTGGAAAAATACACGGCAGAAGTATTTCAGATGGACATCTGGTCAAATCCCCCTCGACATGGCCCCCTAATGCATCCAGTTGACAACACCTACTTTATGACACCATTGTCAACCCGGGACGTAATGTGGTTTCATTTAGTGGCTGACCCATGATCATGTCCTCCTTCTGTAGCCCCTTTGCTACACACGTGCATGTTCCAACCATAACATTAGGTACACCTGCACAATCTGTTGGGATCCAGTGCTACAGGTGTATCAACACAGCACTCATATGAGCACAGACCTTCACTGAAGACAAACTGCAGAACAAAAGTAAAAACACCTGTTTTTGTTTGTCTTTTTTTTTACCATAAAACATAACATTCAGGAAATTCCTCAATCCACTGCAGCTATATTCAATATGTTTGTGGAAATTAGTAATGTGGTTAATGTGTAATCCCAAAGTGCATCTGGTAAGCCAAATTCATGCAGGTTTACATACTAACTAAATTTTTTAGATAATGGAAGTCTACAAACTAATTTTGGTCAGCTTCAATGTTCCTCTGCATATGGAATTACCCTCGTATTGGAATTGAATACTAACTCTGGCGATCCCACCCAAAAGATTGTTGTTGGCTATTAGAGGTCTCACTCAACAGTAGTGCGTGATATAGACAATATACAATATAAATTTGGCTGACGATACACATTTAATACTATCGTTATATCGTGATAATGCATGTTGATGACACATTCTAGCTGTGTCCCGCAAATTTGACAGCAACAAGCGAACGAACATGTCTTCAACGCAATGTAGCGTCCGAGCCAGTGGCTAATGTCCCTCCACTGTGCAAAGCTTCTTCTAAGTCAGCAATCCTCGCCTCTGTGGTGGCAAATAAACAAAGTTTCTTACAAGTATCACTGTAGGACAAGGAACACCTAAAAATTATACACTACACACTGTAGGAGGATATGTCAACCGCTAGAGCTCTTGAATGTAAAGCGGTGGGCTAATCAGTACCAATATTGTCAGTGGAGATACCAAGTATCAGTATACTACAGTGATTTGATGTATTATTATTATTAAAAAATATTTAGTCGTTTTTGGTCTTGTTTACAAACTCAGGAAATAAGTCCCTGGATATAGGAGGACTTTAAGGGAAAAAAACGAAGGATTCAAATCGGATATAGTTAAAATTTTTACCTGATATTGTTACACCACAATCCTGTGTTTTTGTCCGATTATAATTGTGGTCAAAATGATTTTGAAATGTTTAAGTATCAGCATCAACATTGGTATGACCAATACTGCCCCGGTTACTACTTTGTATTGTACAGTATATATGTTTGAGCAAACGTGATTGTATGCACTAGTGTATGTATGCATATGTACAGTATATGTACAGTACATGTATATCAGTGACGTGCGGTGAGGTTGATGGCTGGTGAGGCACTGACTTCATCAGAGTATTTTATTCACCATTTGATTGGCAGCAGTTAACAGGTTATGTTTAAAAGCTCATACCAGCATTCTTCCCTGCTTGGCACTCAGCATCAAGGGTTGGAATTGAGGGTTAAATCACCAAAAATTATTCCTGGGCGCGGCGCCGCTGCTGCCCACTGCTCCCCTCACCTCCCAGGGGGTGATCAAGGGATGGGTGAAATGCAGAGGACAAATTTTACCACACCTGGTGTGTGTGTGACAATCACTGGTACTTTAACTAAACTTTAACTTTACACATACAAACTGTAGCACACAAAAAAGCACATTTAATTAAAACAACATTAGTACGGTCTTACCTTTACTTATAACTGCGGGAACAGTGGTGTTCGTGTTGGAGGAGTTGTGAATGAATGAAATATGAAAACCATGCTGCAGTCTGCAGGTGTACCTAATGTTGTGTCCCTGCAGTCGTTCACGGCTCCTCCGGCGCGAGCATTGTTGTTTTTGCACTTTTTGGCTTCTTGTTAAGTGACTTTTTTTGGGTGGATTCGGTCTTGCACGTGGAGGGTTTGGGTGTGGGCTTTGGTTGGTGTGGCGCTCCCGTCGGGGGGTGCATTCTGCGGCGGGGGTGCATTAACCGGCACAAGGAGGCGGGATTACGCGAGCCTCACACAGTGCGTCTTCGCAGCAGTTTTATGATTGCTCAGCAGAAGAAATACTTTACACACATACAGTTGTTGACAAAATACACTGTACATTATATACCTCAGCTAACTAAACTATGGAAATGTATAATATAGTTCATATAGCAATATGGTCTCACTGCACAGCAGGCCAGCAGTTAGCCAAGTCCGCAATCCATGTTGAGGCACAACTGAGTGACGTGCCTCAACTGGCTGCTGATCACCGCACCGTCTCTTCTCAGTATTTGAACGGCAAATGTGAAAAAGTCAGCGATTTTGAATAAAATAATCTAAAACTGGTGAAGTTAAATGGAAAATAACTTTATAGTATAATCACTGAATACATATAACAATTTTTTTTATTTTTTTTATTTTTACTTTTTTTTTTTTCCATGATGCCTCTAGTGACTGCACGTCACTGCTGAGGACATAATCCAACATGTTGGTACACTTTGACTGCCACTTAGGACCTGGACACGAAAGTGCTTGTTCCCCCCAGCCCTCCACCCCGTTTCTTTGTGACCGCACGTCACTGTTGTGTATGTATATTTGTACAGTGAATGTGCATGTGGATGTATATACAGTCTGTGTGTATGTATGGCCTGCATTTGTGTATGTATGTGCAACCTTATGTACCTATGTCAGCGCGTATGTACCTATGTGTGCGCATATGTACTGTATGTATGAATGGATGTACATATGTATGTGTACGTGTATGAATAATTATGTGTGTGTGTGTGTGTGTGTGTGCGTGTGCGCATTAGGGTTGTACGGTATATCGGTACTAATAAAGTACCGCAGTACTAATGATTTCAAAACAGTGGTATACTGCCTTTGAAAAATACCAGTATCTTTTTTCATCCACATGCTGGTGCGGCGGTGACGTACAGAATGGAGGAGCATGTTGAGTGTGTCACACTGGTAGGTTGGAATTTGTTTGGTTTAAATTTATTTTGAACATGTATCAATATTATATATCACATCTTTTCTGTGAGTGCACAAGACGAAACAGCAAGGAGGAGGAAAAAAGTCAAATAAAAGCATTTCTGCTGATTGATAAAGAGGGTGCGTGAAGCGCAATATGAAAGTATTTGGGCTTCAAAACTATCGATCAAGATGACGCTTTAAAGACAGAAGTGCCGCGCTGCAAGCGTTGCTTTAAAACATGCCTCGCCAAAGATGGCATGACTAAGGTATCACCACCATTGCTTCAAACTTAGCTAAACAATTAAATAACAAGCAGTCAGATTGACACGTAATAAAGTTAACTAGCTCCTCTGTTGTGCACATATGTACTGATACGTAGACACGCACACAGCTGTTTGATGCCAAATATTAGCGGAGTTCTAACTACCCTTGCATGTAACATAAACTAATACAAGAAAATGACTGAATTTTGTAACAAATTCCTACAATTTGTGTTTTATCTTTAACAATGTGAATTGACCTGATACATGTCTTATCTTTCAGCCATAGTTTTGTTTTTGTATTTACTAATGATTGTATTTTTCTTAAAGCATAGACTAAAAGTGGCAACCATACATCATGAAGCATAATGTCAAAGTTTTCTATTATATTCTAACCTAATCTTAGATTATGACATGCAATATGTATGATGTAAAATTGTAAATTGTTCTTTGAGTGCAACAAAAAAGCCCAATGTGTTTCATGCTTTTTAATTTTTACTTTAATCTTCTAAAATCGTTATTTAAGTGCAATATAAACAATATGTTTAACATATTTTAAGATTTTTTGTTCAAATGAAGCCAAAATTATTTTTTTATTTTGAAAAATATCAAAAAGTAAATACACTTGTACCAGTGCCAAAATATTGGTATCGGGACAACCCTAGTGTGTACTGTATGTAGGAATGTGTGTTTGTATGTACAATATATTTGTTTCCCAGTATGTGCGGGAGCCAAAGTACGGCCCCGCCACCCAGAGAGCCCAACCCAAAACAGCAGGTGCCGAGCTTCAAGTACCTCGGAGCAATCGTGTCCGATGAAGGATCCAAACGGGAAGTCCTTGCCAGAAGTGCTCAAACAACTGCTGCCCTGGCAAAACTCAAGCCCATATGGAAAGACACAAACATCAGTCTGGCATCAAAGGTGAGATTACAGCGCTCACTTGTCATGTCGATCTTCCTTTACTCCTGTGAAACATGGACCCTTACAGCAGAGCTGCAGAAGAGAATTCAGAACATGGAGATGAGATGCTACAGAAGACTCATGGGTATCTCCTACACCCAACATGTCACAAACGAAGAAGTTCCGCAAATGATCAGCCAAGCCATCGGCCTACATGATGACCTGCTCATCATGGTCATAAAGCGGAAACTGAGCTGCTGAGGACAGAGAGGGATGGAAAGAGCTGGTCAACAGATCAGTCTGTGGTGCCCCAACGACCCTCCGGGGTTATGGGATAGGTTAGGTTAGTTAGGTTGTGATTTTATGAATTTGTAATCAGTGTTTTAAGTGCTTTTATGTACCCTAAACCCCAAAATAACAGGAATTCAACAAATCTACCAATATATGTTTTTTGAATATTAAATAAACATTTTTGAACATCAAGAGGTATTTCAAAAGTCAATTCTAAATCAGGCGTGCAGCAAAGGTGCAAGTAGGAGGGCAAGGAGATTGACAAGAAAATGCAAAGGGAAAGGTCCTATTTCATTTCGCCATCAATCATGTTTATAGTTCAGGCTGCATACTTTGTGTGTCTTTAACAGTGTGTGTAGCGGGTGGGACTGCCAGAGAAGTGTGTGTCACAGTGAGCAGTTTTAAGATAAACTGGTATGATGAAATAGGAGCCCTGGGCCTTGCTGTGGCCCTCATCATCCATCTGATGATGTCACTTGCCATTTTGTGTGTTTCACACAGTGTGTGTGTGTGTGTGTGTGTGTGTGTGTGTGTGTGTGTGTGTGTGTGTGTGTGTGTGTGTGTGTGTGTGTGTGTAGATGCTTGCATTTGTGTTCGCGTGTGGAATTTCAGTCTTTAAAGTGACCTAGCAGACCTTAGGGTGGATATGGCTGTCAGGTGGAAGGATGATGCATGCCCGAAAGCTGTTTGTGTCCGGGTTTGCACGCTCACGCACACAAATTGAATGCACTGGGGCATTGTAAAAAGAAGCACTTATCCAACTGAGACCCCACCCATGCTCATTGGGAACGTGAAACCTCTCCAAACACGGCAAGAGGAATGGTAGACGACAGAGGTATAATTACCTAAACACTGCACTTGGTGAAAGTCTTTCGCTTGGATTACTTTCACGCTCTCTCTGGGGCCCTAAGGTTAAAAGGACCGTCCAATCAGGATTAGTGAGCTGCAAAGAGCTGATGATGAAAAAGAAGGCAAACTTTTCTTTACTGGCTCCGCCTTTCTATCCGACAAAGAGAGGAGGCGGACCGACCTGTGCTTGGAAGCTGCAGACGTGTTTGTGTGTGTTTGTTTATGACATAATATTGTTCATAACACTGCACTTAAACACACTTAAAGGACCCACAGCATCCAGATGACAGTAATTTCCCTAACAAGTTCTCCTTGTGTATTTTTGCTTCTAAAAATTAATCTAGCAGTCATTTCCCATAACAACAATTAGTTTTTGAGTAATCTTATATAACCAACTTTACTTGGGACCGCCCCCTTTACATCGCCGATCGTCAATGTCATCTACATAACTGAAGCCCATTTCCCAGCATAGACAATGTCGAAAAAAGGCATGTGAAATATTTATTCTGATCACTAAAATTTGCATGTTTTGTCACATTGGTAAATGTTTACTTAAAAACTGATGCATCAATCAATCAAAGTTTATTTATACAGCCCTTAAACACAAATGCCTCAGAGGGCTACACCAACCACAACGGCATCCTTGGCTCTGATCCCACATCAGGGCAAGAAAAAACTGGATAAGGTTAATAACGTGAGAGTTCAGTCCATAGTGACGCCAGGAGGGGATCCTCTTGTGTGTAGACAAGTCAGCAGCGCAGAGACGTCACCAAGTGATGCATAGAGCAGTGGTCCATCCTGGGTCCCGACTTGGAACAGCTAGCACGTCATTCGTGGAAACTGATCCGTGGCCACCTGATAACCTCTCCACGAAGGAGAGGGGGGCAGAGCAGATTAAGTTAAAGTTAAAGTACCAATGATTGTCACACACACACTAGGTGTGGCGAAATTATTCTCTGCATTTGACCCATCACCCTTGATCACCAACTGGGAGGTGAGGGGAGCAGTTAAGAGAGACGGCAGACCAACTGGTCTAAAAAGGGGTCTATATAAAGGCTAGATTGAGTTTTAAGATGGGACTTAAATGCTTCTACTGAGGTAGCATCTCTAATTGTTACCAGTAAGGTATTCCATAGTACTGGAGCCCGAATAGAAAGCGCTCCATAGCCCGCATACTTTTTTTGGTGTTCTGGGAATCACTAATAAGCCGGAGTTCTTACAATGCAGATTTCTGGCCGGGACATATGGTACAATACAATCAGCAAGATAGGATGGAGCTAGACCCTTTAGTATTTTATACGTAAGTAGTAAAACCTTGAAGTCACATCTTAAGTGCAAAGGAAGCCAGTGCAGGTGAGCCAGTATAGGCGTAATATGATCAAATGTTCTTGTTCTTGTCAAAAGCCTAGCAGCCGTCCTGTAATCTTTTAATACTAGACATAGGAAGACCCAAAAATAATATGTTACAGTAATCGAGACGAGACGTAACAAATGCATGAATAATAATCTCAGCATCGGTAGTGAACAAAATGTGACACATTCTTGCGATATTACAGAGATGAAGGAAGGCTGTTTTAGTAACACTCTTAATGTGTGACTCAAACAAGAGAGTTGGGTCAAAGATAATACCCAGATTCTTTACTGAGTTGCCTTGTGTAATTGTTTGGTTGTCAAATGTTAAGGTGGTATTATTAAAAAGGTGCTGATGTCCAGCAGGACGAATAATCAGCATTTCTTTGTTCTTAGCATTAAGATGCAAAAAGTTGCTATACATTCATTCATTGTTTAATTTTATTTAGACACACCTCCAGGTGACTACAATCCGGTGTGTTGGTCAGTTTTAGGAGCATGTAGAGTTGGGTGTCATCAGCATAACAGTGAAAGCTAACAACGTATTTGCGTATGATGTCGCCTAGCGGCAGCATGTAGAGTCTACAGAGTGCAAGACCAAGAACCGAACCCTGGGGAACTATGCACGTTACCTTAACATACTCCAATAGATAGGAGATAGAAGATAGGAGTTAAACCAAGAAAAGGATATGTCTGACATAACAATATAGGTTTTAATACATGCTAATAAAATGTTATGATCGACAGTATCGAAAGCAAAGCTAAGACCAAGTAGCAGCAGGCCGGTAGTTTACCATGAGGTCAGAATCGAGGTGCGGTCTTTTGAACAGAGGATGAATAACTGATTTTTTTAATGCTAGGGGAGCAGTACCAGAGAAAAATGATAAGTTAATAATATTTAGCACTGATGGTCATAATATTACAAACATCTCCTTGATAAGTTTCCCAGGAAGTGGGTCAAGTAAATATGTTGTTTGTTTTGTTCCATTTACGAGCCACAGGAGTTCCTCTAATGTTATTTCTTCAAAAATAGGGAGATTTTTTGGAAAGCAATATCCGGCGTACATACATTCGTATCTGCGTTAATAGAACGCAGTTGGAGCCGGGTCGCGTTGTCTTTAATCTTCTTTCTAATGAGTTAAATTTTCTTAGTAAAGAATTGCATAAAGTCATCAGCCGAGTGGGTGGAGCTACTGGGAGAAGTCCCTTGTTGGGTTAGCGATGCCAATTCCTGGTTTTCCTGCTCCTCCATGTCTTCCATTGACATTATAGCCTGTGTTTCCTTATACTCTTTTAGCATTTGAAAAACATCCTGAGTAAAAAATCAGTAAAAGAGGATGCTAAAAAAATATATTAGCGGCTTACCTTCTTTTTCTCTCATTTTTGAGCACCGGACCGGGTCTGTCTGTTTATCTTCTGGTTTTCTCACTTAGTCTTTCTTCCCTCAAGGATGCTCCTGATTTTCGGGTTTACATTTGACTTCAGTCATTTACATTTCTTACAGCCAAACTCTGACCAAAACCTTTCTGACTGGAAAAGTCCATACTTTCCTATTATTTGGAAATGTATCCAGGCTGGCCCCTTATTTAGTTATATAGAATAGAATAGAATATAATAGAATATATCTTTATTGTCATTGTACATTGCACAACAAAATTGCAAGCAAAACTAATTTAGTGCAAATTCATAGCACATAAAAACATAAGAACATAGATAAACAGATAAAAATACATAAAATACATAAAAATACCAAGCTCACAGCTCACATGCACAGTCATTATTGTCGTCCTGTGTTCAGCAACACTATTGCTCTCGGGTAAAAAGTGTTCTTAAGTCTGTTTGTCCGGCATTTTGTTGTCCTGTATCTCCTGCCCGAGGGCAGCAGTTGTATTGCTGCTTCTTACAGCCATATTGGATTATTCCTTCAAATTTTGCACAAATATATCGTGATTGTGAAGATGCTACAAAAACACATACCGTATTCTTCGGAGTATAAGTCGCACCGGAGTATAAGTCGCACCTGCCGAAAATGCATAATAAAGAAGGGAAAAAAACATATATAAGTCGCACTGGAGTATAAGTCGCATTTTTGGGGGAAATGTATTTGATAAAACCCAACACCAAGAATAGACATTTAAAAGGCAATTTAAAATAAATAAAGAATAGTGAACAACAAACTGAATAAGTGTACGTTATATGAGTAATAAATAACCAACTGAGAACGTGCCTGGTATGTTAACGTAACATATTATGGTAAGAGTCATTCAAATAACTATAACATATAGAACATGCCATACGTTTACCAAACAATCTGTCACTCCTAATCGCTGAATCCCATTAAATCTTATACGTCTAGTCTCTTACGTGAATGAGCTAAATAATATTATTTGATATTTTACGGTAATGTGTTAATAATTTCACACGTAAGTCCCTCCTGAGTATAAGTCGCACCCCCGGCCAAACCATGAAAAAAACTGCGACTTATAGTCCGAAAAATACGGTACTATGCAAAATTAAATAGCCTCCAGCTGACATCAGCAGGCTGCACATTTTAGAGCTAAAAGTGGGTGTTTCAAAATGGAATGAAACTCGTTAGAAACCAAGCCTAAAATCACTATTTTTGCGAGAATTGTACATGTAGACCTCATTTTTAGGTCCAGAACTATGAAATAACTACCAATGTTGTTAGCATTAGAGGGGCCCTTTTAGTCACCACCCTGAATAGACAAAAATTGGACTTGCCAAATTTTGAAGGATGCTAAAACCAAAATGTGAAACCGCTTCATAATGAGTTTTGTGGATGTGTGCATGCCTGTGCGTGTGTGTGTGCGTGAGTGTGTGTGTGTGTGTGTGTGTGTGTGTGTGTGTGTGTGTGTGTGTGTGTGTGTGTGTGTGTGTGTGTGTGTGTGCGTGTGTGTTTTTGAGGTTCACACCCGTGAGCTCTCACAATGTAGCTCCTAATTATCGCAAGCATAAATCAGTGCTGGGTGTATTTCCGTGGCAGCCAGTGCTAGCAATTCATTAACCTTTAAATAACTTGGTATTTATTTTAGTGGCAGCACTATGAATATAAATGAGTCATTTTATAAAAAAGAAAATGTCCTGGTAATAAAATGTATGAATCTGTTTCGGTTGTTTTCCTTATTTGCAGGTTTTTGCTCCTTTGACTATACTGCATATCACCAGTAATAGTTATTTAATTTATAAACTTATTTATAATCACTTACAGGTCAAACTTTCATCATGTTATGTGTGGCAGTGGTCATCCTGTGCAGTGCTGCCCTGCACAGGATAGGCTCAAACCGGCAACCACACATCCCAACTCATTGAGGAGCGCTAGCAAATTATCTAAAAGTCATGGGCTTTCAACAGGTTTTAAGTGAGGAGTGAAAAGTGAGGTTTATACAACATATTATTGCAGAGCCACACTCTCTGGCAGCCGTTACGCATGCATTTACAAAATCTCACTAACTAACTAGGGATGTCCGATAATGGCTTTTTGCCGATATCTGATATTCCGATATTGTCCAACTCTTTAATTACCGATACCGATATCAACCGATACCTATATATACAGTCGTGGAATTAACACATTATTATGCCTAATTTGGACAACCAGGTATGGTGAAGATAAGGTTCTTTTTAAAAAAATGTTTAAAAAAAATAAGATAAATAAATTAAAAAAACATTCTTGAATAAAAAAGAAAGTAAAACAATATAAAAACAGTTAAACAGAAACTAGTAATGAATGAAAATGAGTAAAATTAACTGTTACAGGTTAGTACTTTTAGTGGACCAGCAGCACGCACAATCATGTGTGCTTACGGACTGTATCCCTTGCAGACTGTATTGATATATATTGATATATAATGTAGGAACCAGAATATTAATAACAGAAAGAAACAATCCTTTTGTGTGAATGAGTGTAAATGGGAGAGGGAGGTTTTTTGGGTTGGTGCACTAATTGTAAGTGCATCTTGTGTTTTTTATGTTGATTTAATTAAAAAAAAAAAAACGATACTGATAATTAAAAAAACGATTCCGATAATTTCCGATATCACATTTTAAAGCATTTATCGGCCGATATTATCGGACATCTCTATAACTAACTGTTGTTTATTGTAGTATCAACATATAGTGTTTTACTAATGTCAACATTGCATTGGTACTAATGGTAATCCATCCATCCATCCATCCATTTTCTACCGCTTATTCCCTTCGGGTCGCGGGGGGCGCTGAAACCTATCTCAGCTACAATCGAAGAGCGCTTTTCATGAAGTGTTACCGCAAACAGATTCCTAGCCTCTTCCTGCTCAATCACTGGTAAGTATATAATGGCAGATTCCCTCCGTTATTCCCAAAGTCCCCCATGGCGGTGCTATGTTGGTGCTATGCTACACTGTAAAAAATGACCGTTAAAAACTATGGCAAAATTGCAACAGTAAAACACTATTAAATCAAAAATAGTTTATCACAATATAAAAGCAGTGGTTTCCTGCAAACCAAGAAACAGTATATAACCTAAACTACAATGGTTATGATACGTATACACTGTAAAAACAAAACAACTTTCTGCACAATTTACGATAAAATACCAGCAGCTGTGGTTGCAAGAAATTTACCATAAAAAATACAGTCACGATGTATAGAACATTACGGTATATTGATGATGAATCTGTTAATTGTACAGTTGATAACAGTGTTTGCTCACGGTAAATTACTATGAAAATAAACTGATATGTTATGATTTGTCACGCCAGGTTATATTCTGTGTTTGTGTTTGGTATTATTCTCCTTAGTTGAATGTTGTGATGTTCTAAATGCTCTTGTCCTCCCTTGTTTATGTTTTCTTGTTGCTCGGTGGCTGATTAGCGGCGCCTGCTTTATGTTTATTGATTAATGTCCTCACCTGTTTCTGCCTCTAATCACTCCCCTTTATAGTCTGGTGTTCTTCCTGTCTTAGTTGCTGGTCCATTGTTCGACTGTATTTGTTGGTTTGGTTTTTTGCTTCACGCTACCTATGTTTATGCTAATCTCCTTGCTACGTTTAGTTGTAAGTTTTCGTCTTGTGTGTTGAAGTAAAAATTCATCTTACCTGCAAGCTGCCTGAGTTCCTCTGTATGTTTTGGAATCGCAAACACTTCACAACATGCCCGCATACAACAGTTAAAATACTGGCAGCTGTGGTTGCCAAGCATTCAATGTACAACAAATCAGGACCAATTTTAGTGTTGCAAATCAGCCTATCCCCAGGCGCACGTCTTTGGAGGTGGGAGGAAGCCGGAGTACCCGGAGAAAACCCACACAGTCATGGGGAGAACATGCAAACGCCACACAGAAAAACCCCTAGCCCGGGAATCAAAACCAGCACCTTCTCACTGTGAGGCACAAGCTCTCACCACTGCACCACTGCCCTGTCACCAATACTACTATCTGCAAAATGCCTGGGTTTCCGAGACATGTGAGTGGTACAAGAGGATTTTAACTTGAAAGTATTGTACAACCTTTCACTGGACAATTCACAACAAGGCCTTCCGCAATATGTTCCTTCAATTGAACTTACAAATGAGCCTTAAATGTTCCCTTACTGGAACTAGTTTCAGGCAGTTATTTACCAGACACATACATATGGTTTTCTATTTTTATGCACTCTTACTCGTAAACAAACATTAGCAAATGCCCGCTAACAATGGTGTCAACGGGAGTCACTCTATTCCGCCTGTAAAACGCTCACATCCAAACACCTCCATCATCATTTTATATATATATGCTATAAGTATATATGTAATGTAGTAACAGGCACATTCATAATAACAAGTAATATTTATGAATTGTGGTCATTTTAAGCATACGACAGCGTATTAATTTCACAGACGGATCACAACGTTCGCTTTTCCCTTCAACAATAATAACAACAGTACTACTCAATGCCGCCTTCTTGAGAGACAACGACTACTTTGGGACAAATGATGATGCAGAACCTAATATGTTTTAGCCTAAATATATGGAGGATTATCTACAAGTTTCAGAAGTTGGGTACTTAAAGGCCTACTGAAACCCACTACTACCGACCACGCAGTCTGATAGTTTATATATGAATGATGAAATCTTAACATTGCAACACATGCCAATACGGCAATTTTAAATTTCGTGTGAAATATCCTGCTAAAAACGTCTCGGTATGATGACGTCTGTGCGTGACGTCACGGATTGTAGAGGACATTTTGGGACAGCATGGTGGCCAGCTATTAAGTCGTCTGTTTTCATCGCAAAATTCCACAGTATTCTGGACATTTGTGTTCGTGAATCTTTTGCAATTTGTTCAATGAACAATGGAGACAGCAAAGAAGAAAGCTGTAGGTGGGAACACAAACATGGCCGGTGTTCATTGTTTACATTCCCGAAAGATGACAGTCAAGCTTTACCATTGGACTGTGGAGAACTGGGACAACAGAGACTCTTACCAGGAAGACTTTGAGTTGGATATGCAGGCGCGGTACCGTGAGTACGCATGCAGCTGCGGCTTCCAAGCATTTGATCGCTTGCCCGTACGTGCGTGCCGCTATGTGCATGTCACGTACGTAACTTTGGGAACTTTGGGGAAATATATGTGTTATATGAACTTTGGGGAGGTGAACGGTACTTTGGGCTGTGGGATTGAGTGTGTTGTGCAGGTGTTTGAGTTGTATTGGCGGGTTATATGGACGGGAGGGGGGAGGTGTTTGTTATGCGGGATTAATTTGTGGCATATTAAATATAAGCCTGGTTGAGTTGTGGCTAATAGAGTATGTATATGTCTTGTGTTTATTTACTGTTTTAGTCATTCCCAGCTGAATATCAGGTCCCACCCGCCTCTCACAGCATCTTCCCTATCTGAATCGCTCCCACTGCCCTCTAGTCCTTCACTCTCACTTTCCTCATCCACAAATCTTTCATCCTCGCTCAAATTAATGGGGAAATCGTCGCTTTCTCGGTCCGAATCGCTCTCGCTGCTGGTGGCCATGATTGTAAACAATGTGTGTATGTGAGGAGCTCCACAACCTGTGACGTCACGCGCATATCGTCTGCTACTTCCGGTACAGGCAAGGCTTTTTTATCAGCGACCAAAAGTTGCGAACTTTATCGTCGATGTTCTCTACTAAATCCTTTCAGCAAAAATCTGGCAATATTGCGAAATGATCAAGTATGACACATAGAATGGAACTGCTATCCCCGTTCGAATAAGAACATCTCATTTCAGTAGGCCTTTAATAGATCCAGCTTCAGTAGGCCTATGTCAACACCTCTCTGTGATCATGCCACAGCGAAAATTAGTTAACCTGCATTAGCGCTTATAAAAACAATATTGCTAATACTTGGTTAATATTCAGGTCACAAGATGTAAATTGAGTATTATTGGTGGCTTTTGAATGCATGTTTAGACTGGTTTAGAGGCAAAATGGATTACTCCAATTGTCTGCATTCCTAGCCTCCTAGAACAAGCCGATTATTACAAATTACAATGCAAAAAATAAATACATATGTGTTCTTGTCTCTCATAAAGATTGTGAATGATGGGCAAAATTCCAAAAGAATGCACTTCCCCTTTAAGAGTTTGCTCTGAACATTGTGTTGATAGCTCGGCGCTTTAAGCTCAATGACTAGCGGCCTCGCACTCCCATTCGGCGGACCCAGTTTCGAGCCCCGAGAAGGACCATAGATTACAACAGCATATTTGGTCATTTTATTATACGGCACAATACTGACTGACTGGAACTGTATTAGTAGCATGATTCAAAAACCCTCTCCCAACAATGTGATTTTTTTAAATTATAAACTGTGTATATTTAAATTCAACTTGAAGTGTATTTTTCAGCTTATCATAATTCAAGGGCTTTCATGGTGATCTTGTGTCACTTGAATGTCACTCTATCTTCACGAGAGAAATATCTACCAAACATTTATTGAGTATTCTACAAAAATATTTGTACAAATAATTACTCTTTGGTGACAGGTGGAAAGGGGAACTGGGAGTTGCCTTCCTGACTAAAAGGTTATTTAACAATAACATACACATGCATGGTGCACTTTAGTCACACTTATCTTACAAGCTGAATTAGAAAAACTGTATGAAAATCCCACCATAGTGTAGAGCAGTGGTTCTCAAACTTTTTTCCACCAAGTACCACCTCTGAAAACACTTTGCTCTAAAAGGACTACCATGGTCAAAATTAAAATACAGTAGCATAGTAGACCCAAGTATTCATAAAAAACCAGGAGAGGTTTTTATTTAACAAATATATTTCTTTTTTTAGCCCACTGTAACATTACACACAGTTTGAACAGTAACACTTTGTTTGAATACACAAAAAATAAAAGTACTTAAATAATGAATCAACGCAAATGAATCCCGTATAATTAAGTGATACATTGGCTTACCACTAGAGGGAGCCGGTGTATAAAGAGAGTGTGACCAACTAAACACCAGGCGCCATGACTGCTACCAAGGACGTGTGCGCAATTGCTGTCATTTTGACGTTATTTATTTCCTGATGAGATCAACCAAAATAATATGTATGTATAAAGCTCTAAACATACTCCAGCTATAAACTTACAATGAAACATGCTTTTATTTTGTAAAAGTATGATTTTGCGGGCGACTAAAACTCCTGCATTGTTTCTTGACCAGCAGGCACTCGAACACGCGCCTGGTGCAATAAACGTGAAAAAATACACAGAACGACAACGACCAAACAAATTACTTATTACCCTCATTTTGCCAAAATCTTAATTAGGTTTGTAAATTATGACTTTTGTGTGAAGTATGTCAACTGTGGTGGCTGCCTCCAATGTATTTGTAATCACTGTATGTATCATTTAGGTGTTATTCTAATTTCTTTTTTGTAACATGCTAAGTGAATAGGTGTACTTTTGTAATAATTTCCCCATTTTGATGGACAATAACTCAAATATGGTAACACTGGGGAGCAGTAGAGAATATGGAGGGATTTCTGGTCCAGAACCTATTTTGCTTTATTCGTTATTGATGTATTTCTTGCCAGTCTACGTTTTATATTTTTATATAAGATTTCCAGTTAATTTTATCATCTATTATTACACCAACAATGTTTTTATCATACTATTTCAATCTCTGTTTATTTACATTTGTGTGTGACTTTCTCTTTTGCTCATAGCGAATTGAATTATTTTAGTTTTACTTCGATAGTCTATTTTTGTCAAACCATCTCTTTAATGTATTAATTTCTTCTGTTATTATTTGTATTAGCTTCTGTGTGTTCTGTCCTGAACAAAACACAAAATGTTTACCTCGCGCAAGACGCTGTTATGAGTAACCGATGCCTCTCGAGTGTTGACTGCGAACCTTCACTTCCCATAATTGCCTTCTTTTCGGTTTGTGGGGAAAGCTTTCCACAATTCTCGCATGTAGAGCAGCCCCATGTTGCACAACAAAGTATTTTTTTAACGCGGACGCACCGCAAACACATAGCATCAGCTCAAAGTTGGTAGCAGTCATGGCGCCCATAATCACATGATTAATCACATTTGATTAATCATTGAGGAAATGGCCTGAAACCGAGTTGGCAATATTCTCTTTATGAAGACAGAGCATTCGAAATAAGCATCACTAGTTTTGAATGGAATTATTGCACTTTTTATGCACCGAAAGGAGCGGTCATTGAGTGTGCACGGGTTTGTGTTGGAGACACTCTAAAGACATAAGTTATGCGTTACACATAGTTGGATGAGAAACTGTTTTGTTAAATTCCTTTACTGAACATCTGCTCAGCCATGGATGGAAGCCAGTCAATAATCATTACATCCTGTACTGTAAAGCAAGGAGCAGGCCCATAAACGACATCTGGCATCAACCCACAAACAAATCAAATAAGAGAATATTTAATCATTAAAGTAAATATAAAGAAACATGGCCAGAGCGTGTCTTTATTAGCTCTTTATAGGACTGTATTATATCCCTTATATACGATCTTGTCTAGAGGGGACATCCCCAGACAAAAGGCAGCATTAGCAGCCGCGCCTCAGGGGTTACAAGGGCGAGAGAAGGGTCTCTTTGTGTGCTGGGATCGTGGACATTTTGGCTGGGAATGGCTTTTTCAAAGGAGCATTTTCCAGATGCCTCAGCAGTAAGTGAAGCCCCTGTAACCGCTAGTAATTCAATTGTGCCACATGATTTCTTGGTGAGTAATCCACAAATGGGCACTCAGTGAAAACAGCTTGGAATATAGGCCTAATGAGCCAGGGGTGGTGAGTAGGGTGTGTGTGTGTGTGTGTGTGTGTGGGGGGGGGGGGGGGGGGGGGGGCAGGAGACGGACACAGGGGGAAGAATTGAAAGATTGATGGAAATGTGATGCGCGGCCGAGCTGAATGTGAAAAGAATGTGAACGACGGTCAAAAAGAAAGTGAAAAAGCAGATGAGTCAAGAAGAGTGCAGCCAGGAAAGCGCACAAGTTATGATGATTAAGTCAGAACACAACCCGCCATGTTTGGCATTCTTTCTATGTGTGTAACAGTTAAGCATGACAATCACATCACAGTAGACCAGAGATGTCAAACATGCGACCCGCGGGCCGGATGAGGCCCGTGAACAGGTTCAATCCGTCCCGCGAGAGGAGTTTGCTAAGTAAAATTGAGCTGCATTTTTTAATTAAAGAAACTGCTGTTCTAAAAGTGTCCACTGGATGTCGCAATAGCAATTCTGTTAGGCAAGTTAAAGTTCAAGTTAAAGTACCAATGATTGTCACACACACACTAGGTGTGATGAAATGTGTCCTCTGCATTTGACCCATCCTCTTGTTCACACCCTGGGAGGTGAGGGGAGCAGTGGGCAGCAGCAGTGCCGCGCATGGCAATCATTTTTGGTGATTTAACCCCCAATTCCAACCCTTGATGCTGAGTGCCAAGCAGGGAGGTAATGGGTCCCATTGATATAGTCTTTGGTATGACTCGGCCGGGGTTTGAACTCACAACCTACCGATCTCAGGGCGGACACTCTAACCACTAGGCCACTGAGTAGCAAATGGTTTCTACCGGGGCGAGCAAGTATGTCAAGCAAGAGGTACACGGTAAAGCGGGACTGTGACTCCTCCTTCTCGACCCAACGTAAAACAAACAGGAGTAAAATAAATTGGTAACTCCACTTAAAATGCTGCATGAGACACTGCACATTGATATAGTTCTGTGAAAATTATTTTCTTCTGTGCAAATTTAAAGAAAGTCAACAATGGAAACGACAAATGAGTTAGTTGATACAAAGAAGCATTTATTTATGCTTCATTAGGGGTTAGTGCATGTGCCTCACAATACAAAGGTCCTGAGTAGTCCTGGGTTCAATATCTTTCTGTGTGGAGTTTGCATGTTCTCTCTGTGACTGCGTGGGTTCCCTCCGGGTACTCCGGCTTCTTCCCACCTCCAAAGACATGCACCTGGGGATAGGTTGATTGGCAACACTAAATTGGCCCTAGTGTGTGAATGTGAGTGTGAATGTTGTCTGTCTGTGTTGGCCCTGCGATGAGGTGGCGACTTGTCCAGGGTGCACCCCGCCTTCCGCCCGATTGTAGCTGAGATAGGCTCCAGCGCCTCCCGCGACCCCGAAGGGAATAAGCGGTAGAAAATGGATGGATGGATGTGTTTTTGTTCAATCAGATGGGCTGTGACTTAAAGTTCAATTGGATTGTAGAAACATTGAGATGTAGTCTAGTTTCATGGTGTTCTTGGAACTGCACCAATTTTTATCCCCAGAATTTTTAACTAACTTGAAGTGTTTTGTCAAGAGGATTATTTGTGATGTATACATTTTCGGAAAGTCCTTGTTCTATTTTGGGCCAAAGTAAAACAAAGAAAACAATCTGAAGTTGTCGTATTTGTATTTTTAAGTTATTATGCCAGGATTTTACCCGTCGGGCCCAGGTGGGATTAGATTTTCCTCTATGCGGCCCCTGAGCTGAAATGAGTTTGACACCCCTGCAATAGACACAAAGCAAGATATGTTAGCTGACAAGAACCATGCATGTGCACACGCACCCTTGGCTTGGATCTGGGTTGTTTCAGGCAAAGTGAGGAAAGTCATTTTGGATGAAGCCAAGAGATGACACCTCCCCCCCCGATCCCCTTACCCAATCCCTCTACGCACATTCGAGACTCTGATGAGGACTGTCATTCACATGACCGCAAAATGGTTCATGGAATTCCATTCAAATGCTTCATTTCTGAATCTCCAGGGCTTTTGTTTTATCGGACGAGTCAGTAAACAGAATGCATGCAACGTATTCTCCGCAGTGGACTTTATGATTTCTTTTGTCAGCGTTACACATTTTGAAAAAAAGAAATATCCCTGTTATACAAAACACAAAGTGGTGTTTAGGAGAATACGGAGATAATTAGGGTTGGTTAGAAAATTAGGGTAGCAAATATACATATTCTATCACACTTTTCGAGTTGATACATTTTGAATACTGAGCTCACTTTTCTCACATTTAGCAAATTTTCTTCACATTTGCCGTGAAAATTAAACAGTGAATCTAAATGGAAATCAGTCATTTTATTTGGAACATGCATTCGATACAATGTAATGCATCACATATTCCCAGTTGTTTCATTACAGCATGTTCGAAAAGGAGTAGGAAGAAGCTGATCTTATTTAATCCTACCCCTTTTCATACCATAGCAATTTTTTCCCATTTCCTTGATTTCTGTAACAGAACAGTGAATAAATAAATAATATACCATAGTAAGTAAACAAATATTAAATACATTAATAATCTTTATCTAAAAAAAAAGCTAAATATAAAATGCTATATATAAATGTTAAAAATAAATGTTAAAAATAAATATAATGATGAATATAAATATAATGTTAAATCTAAATGTCTTGCCAATTGTAAAGCAAAATATTTAGAAAATAATATTTGTTGTACACTATTCCCATGCCTTTTCTCAAATGTATATATTTTTTTCTCACATTTAGCTCATTTTCTTCACATTTTAGGTAGACATTAAAGAGTGAATATAAATATTAAATTCCAAATGGAAATGTAAAATCTAAATGTTAGATGTACATCCATCCATCCACTTTCTACCGCTTGTCCCTTTCGGAGTTGCGGGGGGGTTGGGGCCTATTTCAGCTGTGCGCTAAATGTACATGTCAAATCTAAATATAAAGACTAAATATAAATATGATTTTAAATGTTTAATGTTAAATGTATGTGATAAATTCAAATATAAAATGTTAAATATGAGTGTTAAATTTAATTTGAATGTTTAATCCGAATCTAATGTTAAAGCTATACGTCTCTTACAGCGTTTTGATTGATTGATTGATTGATTGAAACTTTTATTAGTAGATTGCAAAGGAAGAGAATACACTATATGAAACAGTACAGTTTACACAATACAGTACACCTTTCGTACAATTGACCACTAAATGGTAACACCCGAATAGGTTTTTCAACTTGTTTAGGTTAAGGTCCACCTTAATCAATTCATGGTACAAATATATATGTGTGGAAGTCTTCCTCCCGTGGGTTCACCTGATGCTGACAAACTCCCACGATAGCCCGGATGTGTGGTGTTAGCAATGTCTTTTTATTTGGCAGCGCACACACGCTAGGAAAAACACAACCAACTTTTCAGTTTCCGCTCTGTGACTTTTCAGTCTCTCTGGTCTTCTTTTTCTCTCACAATGTCCAGTGCTCGTCTGCTCAGCAACTCCAACTCCAACCACTGTGTCTAGGTCCGGCTGCTGCTATTAAGCATGGCAGGTGATTGGATGATCATCCCCAGCTAGGTAATCCAATCACCTGCCAACTGTGCTTCGAGGCCGGTCCTTACACACCCCGCTCTGCGGCAGGCCCGCAGACCACGCCCTCCTCCACAATATGTTATGTTAAATATTTAGAAAATATGCAAAAATTTCACTTTTCCTACACCTCTCAGCATGTAAATTCACACCCGCATATCTGACTGCTGTGAAATTTAACATATAAAAGAGGGTGACATATCGTCAAGGGTCGGACAAACAACTTCTCAGTCACTAAGCTCTTTTTTTTTACTGCATGGATGGGTCAGTGGCATGGGTGTGCAAACAGTGGGATAGTTGCATATTTTCTAAATATTTAGCTCTTCGCGACACATTTATATTTATATTTAAAATTTAGATTTAACCTTTAGAATTTGATTCAACATTTACATTTAAAATGTATATTTATTATTTAGATTTCCAATTTATATTTAACATTCATATTTAGATAAATTAGGGACATCAAACATGTGGCCCGCAGGCCGAATCAGGCCTGCAAACAGATTCAGTCCTGCCCGCGAGATGAGTTTGCTAAGTGTAAAATTGAGCTGCATTTTTAAATAAAAAAAAACTGCTGTTCTAAATGTGTCCACTGGATGTTGCAATAGCAATTCCGTTAGGCAAGCAAAATAGTTTGTACGAGCAAGTATACCAAGCAAGAGGGACACAGTAAAGCGGGGCTGCGACTCCTCCCCCTCGACCCAACGTAAAACAAACGGTAGTAAAATAAACAATTGGTAACCACACTTAAAATGCTGCAAGAGACACTGCACATTGATATAATTCTGTGAAAATGATTGTCTTCCATGCAAATTTCAAGAAAGGGAACTGTGTGTGATTTACTGCAATACTGTCAGTCTTAAGGTTTTTTTTGTTTTTTGAAAATGTTCACTCATTGCACAGCTTTTATTTTTCTATCAATACACAATGATGCCTTAGACTTAGACTTAGACATAGACAAACTTTAATGATCCACAAGGGAAATTGTTCAACACAGTAGCTCAGTTACAATGATGGAAAGTGTAAGGATGGAAAGGACAATGCAGGTATAAATAGACTAATATAGCGATACAAAATCTAACATATATACGAATATATACATAATATGTGTACAGAATAATATATATACAGATATATTATATTATGTCTATAACATATATACAATATATACAACACATGTACAATATTACAGTATATATAGTATATGTGACAGCAGCAGCATAAAATAGAGAGTAGATCCAGCAGGAAAAAGAAAATAGACATTATAAACATTATAATCAAAGAGAAGTAGCTAACGAGAAGGCAGGTAGTAACTCAATCCTCTTGAATAGTTTCTACCTCAGTTTGTATGGTTTGTTGAGTTGGCACAGGATTAATATGTGGAAATGACAAATACGGTAGTTGATACATAGAATAGTTTTTATTTATGCTTTATTTCGTTTTTTGTTCAATCCTAGATAGGCTGTGACTTAAAGTTTAATTGCTTTGTAGATACACTGAGATTAAGTCTAAATTCATTGTGTTCTTTATCGTGTTTTTGAAACTGCGCTAATTTTTTTGCTTTAGGATTTTCAACTAACTTGAAATGTTTTGTCAAGAGGATTATTTGTGATGTGTTTATTTTCAGAATGTGCTTTTTCTATTTTGGGCCAAATTAATAGAAAGAAAACAGTCTGAAGTTGTCTTAGTTGTATTTGTAAGTTATTATGCCCTGATTTTACCCATGTGGGAATAGATTTTCTTCCATGCGGCCCCTGAGATAAAACGAGTTTGACACCCCTTAGCTAAATGTAAGAAAAGTAATATGTGAGAGAAGTGAGCTAAATATTTTACATATATCGGCTTGAAAAGTGTGATTTATTTTTACATTCAGCACCCCGAAATTAGTGCTAATTGACTACAACACCACAAATGTCAAAATGGACCAGAGGAGAGGAATGAAGGGCACTGTTTCCATAGAAACTATTTTTTGACTGAGTGGCTGTCTTTGTTCCTTTTCGGTTATTTCTCTTGCCTGTTTCCTATTTTTGGGGCCCCCACCAAAGGGAACGAGCAGCACCAAGGTCGGAACATTCATGCAAATTGAAAGAGGAGCAGATGCTATTTGTAGTGTAGAGAGGATGCACACGAAACGCAAAAAAAGATTCAAAACTCAGACGCACACCTGGGAAAGCGTTCTAGTGACACAGATAAATGCGGCTGGCGTGGAAGGACTAAATCTAGACATGTAGTAGCACAACTATTCTTGCCCTATATTTCATATTTAATCTACTCTGCCTGGGAATATCTTGGCCCAGCGCTATAACTGTGTGTTGTTGTCCAGGGGCAGACGGCACCGTCACAGAGGGATCGAAGCGTCTGAATCGGTGCGGTGGATGAGGCGCGTCCTCCAAGGGCCGCCGCAACAGGATCAGCAGGTTTGGCCGGCGAGAAGCAGCATTAGCGGAGTGGAGGCAAAAAGGCTTAAAGAAGACCTAGAAACAACTTTTATTACACAAGACTTACATCATTTCGGATAGGGATTAAAATCCCTATCTGTCAATTCTCACTTTCAGAAGCAATTCCATACAATCTTTTTTTTTTGTTTGTTTAACTTCCACTCCTGACAAAGGAAGATAAAGATGTGCAATTAAAGCGGGCACAGTGAGTATAATTGATCACTTTTAATTGCCTGACTGTGGTCAATTAATTTCCGCTAAATATGAGTTCTGAATCATAAATAGAATATTAGCATAGAAAAACCCTGTTCATAACCTTCCAAATATGCTTCATGTCATGACATGTATCTCCAAGTAATGTCTTGTTTTGTTTCTGTTATACTTCAATCAATCAATCAATCAATTAATCAATCAAAGTTTACTTATGTAGCCCTTAATCACAAATGTCTCAAAGGGCAATCTCTTTGCCTCTGTGAGCTCTGTACACATGGTCTTCTGCACTTACTACGTCTACTAGGTAGTGCCGGGAGCATGTTGACTAGATTGAGCAGTGCTGCCAACTAGCTGTAGGTGTGTGTATTGTTCTAACTAGAGTCCAGACACAAATAATGAAAATCTACTGGAGGCAAACTTTCAAGGGGGGTCCCAGACCACTATTTGAGAAACACTACAACACTGTTTTTCAACCTTTTCTGAGCCAAGGCACCTTTTTTTTCATTGAAAAAAATCCTGAGGCACACCACCAGCAGAAAACATTAAAATATGAAACTCAGCAGCCGATATTGACAGTAAAAAGTCGTTCTCGCAATTGTTGGATATGAATTCAAATCATTACCAACCATGCATCAATATAGTAGTTGGTGTACTGTCACGACATGTCACATCACGCCGTGACTTATTTGGAGTTGTTTGGTGTTTTCCTGTGTGTAGTGTTTTAGTTCTTTTCTTGCGCTCCTATTTTGATGATTGTCATATCATGTACGGATGTACTTTGTGGACGCCGTCTGCTGCTCCACACGCTGTAAGTCTTTGCTGTTGTCCAGCATTCTGTTTTTGTTTACTTCGCAGCCAGTTCAGATTTAGCTTTGTTTTGCATAGCCATCCCTAAGCTTCAATGCCTTTTCTTGGCGGCACTTGCCTTTTTGTTTATTTATGGTTTAAGCATTAGATACCTTTTTTTTTTTCTTTTTTTTTTTTTGTGTCCTGTCCAGCTTCTCAGGCAAATCATATAGTTGATGTAGATGCCCATGTCGGCTGTTCAGATTTACTTTACAAAAGAGAAGTGTAGGATACTTCTTTTGTTGCCTTATTTGTATTTGACTTTATTAAATGTATTTATATTATCATTTAGTGCAGCCGGGCCGGAGCAGGAGGGGATAGAAAGAGAAAAAAAAAGAAGACAGAGGGGGAAATTGTGGGGACAAGAGGGGGATTAGACAGAGAGACAAAAACAACAACAGCAAACAACAACAACAACAATAGAGCAACATCAGCAAATATGACATGTACAAATATGATGGTAAAAGTAATAGCAAATAAGCAGTTAGCGAAAAATAAAAAATAATACAGAAATGACAATGAGCATTATTACACTACAAATGGATCAATACAAATACCAATAGAAATAGCGCTATTGATAATGAACAATACCAATAATTTACCTTTATTATCAACAATACAGTTGTTTAAATGAAACAATACATATACGTAATGATAACTTGAGATACGAAAGAATGCAGAAAAATGGAGGGGGAGAAAGAGAAGCAACCTACATTAACCTTGTAGATTGTTATAGTCACAATAGGTTAAGCTTTGTCAGTGTGCCATGTGTTACACCCAGTTCACCCTAGGGCAACAACGTTAATATATGTTTGATGAAACGTGATTATGTGCATGAGTGTAAGTATGCATATGTATTTGTATATGTACAGAATGTGTATATGTGTTTGTACAATGAATGTATATGTACAGAATGTGTATATGTGTTTGTACAATGAATGTATATGTACAGAATGTGTATATGTGTTTGTACAGTTAATGTATATGTACAGTATGTGTATGTGTATGTTTGTATATTGAATGTGCGTGTGGATGTACGAACATTAGGTAGGTAAATATATACTGTATTTGTGTATGTATGTGGGAGCGTAGGTACCTATGTACGTATGTGAGCATATGTGAATTTGCATGTACAATACATTCGACTCCTAGAGTGCGTGGGAGCCAGAGCACGGCCCCATCACCCCCGAGAGCCCAACCCACAAACAGGAGGCGTGGTGCCCAGGGAACCAGGGACCACCGCCCCCACGCAGCCAAGCCGGCCAGCGACAGGAACCCCAGAGCCCGACCCACCGTACCGCCCACAAGGGCCAGCAGCAGGCCGCAGACAGACGCACCCGGCAGAGGACAGGGCACGAGAAAAGCAGGGGACAGCCAGACCCCAAGCCAGCGAGAGACCACACCCCATACGGGCAGAAAGGCGAGACGCCCCGCCCGAGGGACCCAGAGACCCCCCGCAACCGGACGGGAAGACCGCCCCCGCCCCACCGGCAACCGGACCCCCACGAGCCCACCCCCCACCCCCGGAGAGCGCGGCGAGGCCAGCCCCCGGCCACCCCACCCAAACCGGCCGCCGCAGGACCACCCAGGCACAGGGCCACGGGAACCACCCACCCCACCCGCAGGGACCCCAACGATGGAGATGGAACAACCAGCAACCGCCCCGCCGAGCCCCCCCCCTGAGGGAGGGGAAAAATTAAAAAATAATATTAATAAAATATATTAAAAAATAAATAAATTAATTAATTAATTAATTTAAAAAAAAAGAATTAAAAGAAGATCACAGACATGCTGACAAACAAGGTCACTACCCCAGCAACTGGCCGACTCGCAGCACCTCGGAATACCTTGCAGCACCAAGCTACCACAATAGACGCAGGGACTAGGCCCAACAGGCCCCAACCAAGACGGGCACCCGGAAGGGATGGACAGCGGGACCCAGGAGCTCCAGACACGCAGTTCGGATGCAGTAGCCTGAGGCGTCGACCCCCGTCTGACAGGCAGGCCCAGAGCGTACCCCCAGAAATATACATACATACATACATATATACATACACATACACACATACATGTATACATACCCACACATACACATATATACATATACATACACATATGTACACATACACATATATAAACATACATACATACACACACATATACATACATATACACAGTTCGTCAGCCCCGACAGCCATCACGCGCGCGCGCTGCCACCAGTCACAACATCAGCCACACCCCTGCACCAGACCCAGCAGCCACGGGCGCCCACACCACAAACAAACGGCAGCAGAAACAGCAGCCGCAATAACCCCAGACAGCCAGCACCAGCCAATCAAATCAAAGCGATCAAAAAAAAACTGCGACCAGCAACCACACGCCACCAGGACCACGGAGACCAGCCGTGTGCAGATACCTTTTTATCTGCACACTGCCTCCTGCTGTCCTCTGCATATTGTGATCACGACAAACCATGTTCCCGACATCTACAAAGCAATTAGCTACCTGCTGCCATTTACTGATATGGAAGAGTATTACACGGTCACTATGTTAAACTCCAACTTTGGATGTAAAGGGAGCGATTAAAAAAGTTAAAGTAAAGTTAAAGTACCAATGATTGTCACACACACACATTAGGTGTGGTGAAATTTGTCCTCTGCATTTGACCCATCCCCTTGATCACCCCCTGGGAGGTGAGGGGAGCAGTGGGCAGCAGCGGTGGCCACGCCCGGGAATCATTTTTGGTGATTTAACCCCCAATTCCAACCCTTAATGCTGAGTGCCAAGCAGGAAGGTAATGGGTCCCATTTTTATAGTCTTTGGTATGACTCGGTCGGGGTTTGAACTCACAACCTACCGATCTCAGGGCGGACACTCTAATCACTGGGCCACTGAGTACCGTATTTTTCGGAGTATAAGTCGCACTGTAGTATAAGTCGCACCTGCCGAAAATGCATAACAAAGAAGGAAAAAAACATATATAAGTCGCACTGGAGCCCGGCCAAACTATGAAAAAAACTGCGACTTATAGTCCGAAAAATATGGTAGGTAGATTCAGCCAGTGAACATTAGATCTAATTACTCATAATTCTTTGCTGCAACAGTACAACACTTTTAGCTTGTACATTTTAAATATACAGTCGGAATGGTTTGAATATTAAAGAATGGTAGTTGAAATGCTAGTGAAATATAGAGGGAAGGGTAAAAACCGTTTGAATATAGAAATATTTTGACTGTAGGATTGATTTGAATGTCCATCCATTCATCCATCTTCTTCCGCTTATCCGAGGTCGGGTCGCGGGGGCAGCAGCCTAAGCAGGGAAGCCCAGACTTCCCTCTCCCCAGCCACTTCGTTCAGCTCTTCCTGTGGGACCCCGAGGCGTTCCCAGGCCAGCCGGGAGACATAGTCTTCCCAACGTGTCCTGGGTCTTCCCCGCGGCCTCCTACCGGTCGGACGTGCCCTAAACACCTCCCTAGGGAGGCGTTCGGGTGGCATCCTGACCAGATGCCCGAACCACCTCATCTGGCTCCTCTCGATGTGGAGGAGCAGCGGCTTTACTTTGAGCTCCCCCCGGATGGCAGAGCTTCTCACCCTATCTCTAAGGGAGAGCCCCGCCACCCGGCGGAGGAAACTCATTTCGGCCGCTTGTACCCGTGATCTTGTCCTTTCGGTCATAACCCAAAGCTCATGACCATAGGTGAGGATGGGAACGTAGATCGACCGGTAAATTGAGAGCTTTGCCTTCCAGCTCAGCTCCTTCTTCACCACAACGGATCGATACAGCGTCCGCATTACTGAAGACGCCGCACCGATTCGCCTGTCGATCTCACGATCCACTCTACCCTCACTCGTGAACAAGACTCCGAGGTACTTGAACTCCTCCACTTGGGGCAAGATCTCCTCCCCAACCCGGAGATGGCACTCCACCCTTTTCCGGGCGAGAACCATGGACTCGGACTTGGAGGTGCTGATTCTCATCCCAGTCGCTTCACACTCGGCTGCGAACCGATCCAGCGAGAGCTGAAGATCCTGGCCAGATGAAGCCACCAGGACCACATCATCTGCAAAAAGCAGAGACCTAATCCTGCAGCCACCAAACCAGATCCCCTCAACGCCTTGACTGCGCCTAGAAATTCTGTCCATAAAAGTTATGAACAGAATCGGTGACAAAGGGCAGCCTTGGCGGAGTCCAACCCTCACTGGAAACGTGTCCGACTTACTGCCGGCAATGTGGACCAAGCTCTGGCACTGAGCATACAGGGAGCGGACTGCCACAATCAGACAGTCCGATACCCCATACTCTCTGAGCACTCCCCACAGGACTTCCCGAGGGACACGGTCGAATGCCTTCTCCAAGTCCACAAAGCACATGTAGACTGGTTGGGCAAACTCCCATGCACCCTCAAGGACCCTGCCGAGAGTATAGAGCTGGTCCACAGTTCCACGACCAGGACGAAAACCACACTGTTCCTCCTGAATCCGAGGTTCGACTATCCGGCGTAGCCTCCTCTCCAGTACACCTGAATAGACCTTACCGGGAAGGCTGAGGAGTGTGATCCCACGATAGTTAGAGCACACCCTCTGGTTCCCCTTCTTAAAGAGAGGAACCACCACCGCGGTCTGCCAATCCAGAGGTACCGCCCCCGATGTCTACGCGATGCTGCAGAGTCTTGTCAACCAAGACAGCCCCACAGCATCCAGAGCCTTAAGGAACTCCGGGCGGATCTCATCTACCCCTGGGGCCTTGCCACCGAGGAGCTTTTTAACTACCTCAGCAACCTCAGCCCCAGAAATAGGAGAGCCCACCACAGACTCCCCAGGCACTGCTTCCTCATAGGAAGACGTGTTGGTGGGATTGAGGAGGTCTTCGAAGTATTCCCTCCACCGATCCACAACATCCGCAGTCGAGGTCAGCAGAACACCATCCCCACCATACACGGTGTTGATAGTGCACTGCTTCCCCTTCCTGAGGCGGCGGATGGTGGTCCAGAATTGCTTCGAAGCTGTCCGGAAGTCGTTTTCCATGGCTTCCCCGAACTCCTCCCATGTCCGAGTTTTTGCCTCCGCAGCCGCTGAAGCCGCACACCGCTTGGCCTGATTTGAATGTTGAAATGGTTTAAATGTAGAAGACCAAAAACTGTACTGAAATGTAGCGAAATTGATACTGTATGTTGTAATAATAAACTTGCTGCAAAATTAGCAGAAAAAGCAAGTATGATAGAGTTCACATACTAATTTAATCTTCATGGTTACATCAATGCTTTCGGGCGGGACGGGATTTGAGCCTGGATGTCCAACGTGACAGTCGGTAAAAATAAGAAAGATTAGTTTTTTTGGTCCCTTCCGGGGTTCAAACCCACATCAGTGGGATGGAATGCACATCAGCCAAACTGTCAATTTGATGTCCAAATTTGGAGCGATTCAGCCGTTGAAAATGACAACTAATTACCCAGAATTCTTTGCTGCAACAGTATAACGTTTTCAGCTCGTTTCTGTGATAAAGTAAAATATTTTTTTACAATAAAATATGTTAACTGATCGTATGAAACATTTACATGCAAACAAACTAACATTTAGAGAAAAAATAGGAGTGATAAAGAGGTCACATCTGCGGTCCCTCCAAGGTTTCTCATTGTCATCCCATTGGGTTGTGTTTTTCCTTGTCCTGATGTGGGATCTGCAGCCCTTTGAGACACTTGTGATTCAGGGCTATATAAGTAAACATTGATTGATTGATTGATTGATTGATTGAAATTAAGGCAGTGAAATCCTGGAGGGACTAAATAACCTCAGCATTTCGAAAAAGCCTTTACATCAAGACTTTTTTAAAGGCTTAAAAATCAAAGACATATGGGGTTTTTTTGGGTTTTTTTTTTACTTTGATCAAAACGGACCAAACAAATGGCACAAAGGTGGGAAGGTTTTATTATGTAAGACTTAAAGTTGTTGGCGGGAAAGCAGTCCAAATTCAGTTTGTCAAAAAAGAGAGTAACTGCACAAAAGACTGTGAAAAAACAACAACAAAAAAACACCTTAACAATCTACTTAATAGTAGACATTTTTGTCTGAACCAGCTCAGCTAAAATAACAAGTTGGAAATAAAGCGACAGAATGAGATGAATAAAATATGTGAAAGCAGGCGGAAATCTTACATCACACACTGGCAGTAGGTTGACAGACTGGTCTATTTTAAAACAACCAGACTGAGTTCAACAGCAGTCCTCACCAGACCTTTACCTCATCGCTGGGTAGCTTTCTTGAAGTGATGTTTTTTTTAACAGAATAACTCAATTCAGCATAAAGTTTGGACAATCAAATGTCAGACTTAAATGAATGTCTTCAATGATGATGTAAGAGAATGTGTGTGGTCCTTTTATTGATTCTAGAGGGACGAATGACTTGCTTCGCTGGTGTCCTGGAAAAGCCTGCGGATAAACGAATGAATGAATGAATGAATGAATGAATGAATGGGAGAGTAATGACAAAAGGAGGTGAGGAAACGGAAGGAAAAACAACATTGAGGTTTTATTTAAAAGACCTGGGAAAGAGGATAAGGATTTGGGTGCAATCACACAATGCACTACTGAGACAACGTGTGCAATGAATGAGTTGAGTTTATAGCGATACCTCAACTTAAGAGTGTTTTAAGATAAGAGCTGTTTCTTGGCTAATTGTTATGCTTTAAGTTGCGAGAAAAAATTAAGTTTAAACATCTCTGCCATTAGCTGGTGTAGCAAATGTAACAGTGAACCCCGTAAAATCTGACCAAAACATCTGGTCTTACTTGCTAGTATTGCCTTATATCTCGAGATCGACATAACTTTGTTTTGCCAACCATGGGAAGGAAGAAAGTTAGTGTGATGGACATGGCTGAGAATAGGATGTGGACGATATTAATTGAATTGAAAAATAAATCGTCACTAACTTGGTGAAGCAATTTGAGCGTATCACTGCTAGCCTGCACCATACTGGAGCAGAATGAGTCAATAAGACCAGCCAAGAATGTTAAAACAATATCTAAACGGCAGACATTTATTCATGAAAATAAGGAGAAGCTGCTGAGGGTGTGTTTGATGGAGAAGCATATAGATAGATAGATAGATAGATAGATAGATAGATAGATAGATAGATAGATAGATAGATAGATAGATAGATAGATAGATAGATAGATAGATAGATAGATAGATAGATAGTTAGATAGATAGATAGATAGATAGATAGATAGATAGATAGATGGATAGATCTGCATCGGCCATTTTGCTGTATTTTCCTTTTTATTTCAAACAATGATCAAGACGTCTTGTGATCACTTGCAGGGTTGCTGTGAATCCATAAATTGGTAGTATCAGTATATTATCAATACTAGAGTGATTACGTCGATGTTTCTATTTTCTCAAATATAATTATTAGTTTTCTTACTTTTTCACAAACTCAGGGAATATTTCCCTGGTTAAAAAAAATCTAAATATTTAAATGAGTAATAGATAGTAGTTTTTACTCTTGTTTTGTTATTGTATACTATTGACTTTGTTTAGCGCAAACAATTGTATGCAATAAAAGAGAATAAGGAACTATTTTAAATATTGCGTTGCTATTGTTAAACTGTCAATAGCACTCACAATAAATACATCAAAACTTTAACAGTTATTACATGTGATCAGTATTGGTAACAGCCAAGCTCACTCATTGGATCGGTATCTACATTCCTGATCAGAACATCCCTAATTATGAATCATTTTGAAAAATATGTTCTATTTAACCACTAATGGTAACATAAGCTCTTATTATATTGTCTATAGTTTAATAAACATAAATGTGAGCAAATTGCAAACATCCCCTTTAATGGTGTTTAATGTTACATAAGCAAAAAGGGAATATATGTTTGTTATGTGTATATATACAGTATATACATATATATATATATATATATATATATATATATATATATATATATATATATATATATATATATATATATATACATATACTGTATATACAAACATATACATAAACATATATACATACATATATGTATGAATATACATATATACATACATATGTATGTATCTCTATACATATATTTATATATATATATTTGCACGTACCTTGTTTATTAAACACTTATAGCATCATGTTCATCTTAACAAAAGATATGCTTTTCGAAACAAACATATATTCAACATTAATGTGGACCTCTTTCTCCTTTCATGTTATCAGAGTGCTATTTTAAGATGGAAGTGCTTTGCTTAAAAGACAACTGCTTCCTGCAGGGTGTGCATACAGCAGCGTCGGAGTGGAAGGATAAGTGGGGATGATGTATCGGGGCCCTAAGAACAGAGGGTCTTTGGGGTTTTTACTTTACTGTCACTTAAAAATGTCATATGTATATATATATATATATATATATATATATATATATATATATTTTTATTTTTATTTTTTTTTTTTCAAACATCGTAAATGTTACTTTAAAAATAATACAGCTGCGGAAATGTAATAATATGGTTACTTGAATCAAATTAGGAACGCCTAAGAAGACATACACCCCCTTTCAAAAATACAAAATGGTTTGCTCCACCTGGATAGCGGCTAACTTTAACACAGACGTCATAATGTCATCAAAGCTCACCTTTAAAGAGGAACTGCACTTTTTTGTAATGTCGCCTATCATTCACATTCCTTATGTAAGATAAGAACACACATCTTAACTTTTGTATGCTTTTTAATTCGTAATATACGGCTCACAATGAACCTAATGGGAGTCCTTAAATGTGCTCATAAAAGCCCTCTAAAAAAAACATCCAAAAACTGCCAGCAATACTCCATTTACATGTTGCGACCTGTATATTAACCACGTATTAGTGATATCTTTAGTATAACGCCAAATAACTCCTTTTAGCAGCACCGTGATCACAGAGATTTAATAAAATGATGCAGCTATTGACATGCTGAGCTGCCGTATCGCCTCTGAGTTGGTACAAGTTAGTTCTAGATTATAAATCATGCATCTCACTCGTATAGTAGAAGGTTGTGGCCATAAGCTAAGAAGTTGGTCAACTTTGAGATTCAACTTAGACCCGTAGATCGTGAGAAAGACACGAAAAGACGCACATTTGAGAGGATAATCTCACCACACCTAGTGTGTGTGTGACAATCGTTGGTACTTTAACTTTGAACTTTAACTTTTACGGCCTTGATTGGTTCTGTGGCAGAGCTCCTAACTCCTAGCTTGTATCTCAAATCAACATCTACCATTGAAATGGATATAAGTACTTTAACTTTAAAAAGTCAAAAACCCAGCCACTGTGATGAGGTGGCGACTTGTCCAGGGTGTACACTGCCTTCCGCCCGATTGTAGCTGAGATAGGCTCCAGCGACCCCCCGCGACCCCAAAAGGGACAAGCGGTAGAAAGCGGATGGATGGATGGAAAAACCCAACCATACCACCCCCACCCAGAAAAAAGAAAGAAACAGCAGAAAAACAAAATAGTATTTGCAAATACATCAATTAAATAAAGAAAAAAGAAATAATAAGACATTATTAATAATAATAATATCAGAAATAAAAGAAAATAATTTAAACAGATATATATATTTACACATACAGTACAATCACTAATTCGAGAAATTAAAGTCAGGCTTATGGGGCGTGACATAATTGACCCAGTTTTCCCAGTATGAAGTAAATTTCTCCAATTTATAATTAATAAGGGCAGTTATCTTCTCCACTTTTATAAATGTCCATTGTGATTTCCATCCATTGCTTCAAAGTTGGGCTCTCCAGGGATATCCATTTCCTAGTCATGGACTTTTTTACAGGCCACCAGTAGGATATTCATTAAGTGTTTATCTGGTTGGGATATAAACAAAAAAATATATTTTAACATTTAGGGCAGACAACAGATATATGATGTATGTGAATATGATGTAATGGATAGGAATGTCTGATGCTGGATGTCAATAAAATAAATTAATAAAAAGTCAAAAACCTAATGAATATTTTTACATGTTTTTGAAATAAAATGGTTTCAACCAGATCAATGTAATGACTTGTGATTTAGTGCTTGTAAACACACCAAGTGTGTGTTTATGGGGCAGTGACTATGCCCCAGTGTGCATATATTACTTGATGTCGCTCGACTGTTTTGTCATATTTTTTGTACTTGAATTCCTCATATGTCTTCCATATTGATGTGTTTGCTTGTGCCACCTGTCACTGCCGGATCAACTGCTCATTTGTGTATGCACAACGCTTACTGCCTGAAATGACCGTTGCCAGAGAGATCTCAGGGATGGGTTAATGTATTAATAGTAGATTAATACACTTAATCATATTCATTTTGACACCACAAGTTTTATTTTTTTAACTTAAAGGCCTACTGAAATGCGATTTTCTTATTTAAACGGGGACAGCAGGTCCATTCTATGTGTCATACTTGATCATTTTGCGATATTGCCATATTTTTGCTGAAAGGATTTAGTAGAGAACATCAACGATAAAGTTCGCAACTTTTGGTCGCTGATAAAAAAGCCTTGCCTGTACCGGAAGTAGCAGATGAGTAGCGTGACGTCACAGGTTGCGGAGCTCCTCACATCTGCACATTGTTTACAATCATGGCCACCAGCAGCGAGAGTGATTCGGACCGAGAAAGCAACGATTTCCCCATTAATTTGAGCGAGGATGAAAGATTTGTGGAAGAGGAAAGTGAGAGTGAAGGACTAGAGGGCAGTGGGAGCGATTCAGATAGGGAAGATGCTGTGAGAGGCGGGTGGGACCTGATATTCAGCTGGGAATGACTAAAACAGTAAATAAACACAAGACATATACATATACTCTATTAGCCACAACACAACCAGGCTTATATTTAATATGCCACAAATTAATCCTGCATAACAAACACCTCCCCCCCTCCCGTCCATATAACCCGCCAATACAACTCAAACACCTGCACAACACACTCAATCCCACAGCCCAAAGTACCGTTCACCTCCCCAAAGTTCATACAGCACATATATTTCCCCAAAGTCCCCAAAGTTACATACGTGACATGCACATAGCGGCACGCACGTACGGGCAAGCGATCAAATGTTTGGAAGCCGCAGCTGCATGCGTACTCACGGTACCGTGTCTGCATATCCAACTCAAAGTCCTCCTGGTAAGAGTCTCTGTTGTCCCAGTTCTCCACAGGCCAATGGTAAAGCTTGACTGTCATCTTTCGGGAATGTAAACAATGAAACACCGGCTGTGTTATCCGGCACAACAGTCAGGGGGTGCATTCTAAGGCGGGGGTGCGTTATCCGGCACAACACCTGCCGCAATACACCGCTTCCCACCTACAGCATTCTTCTTTGCTGTCTCCATTGTTCATTGAACAAATTGCAAAAGATTCACCAACACAGATGTCCAGAATACTGTGGAATTTTGCGATGAAAACAGACGACTTAATAGCTGGCCACCATGCTGTCCCAAAATGTCCTCTATAATCCGTGACGTCACGCGCAGGCGTCATCATACCGAGACGTTTTCAGCAGGATATTCCGCGCAAAATTTAAAATTGCACTTTAGTAAGCTAACCCGGCCGTATTGGCATGTGTTGTAATGTTAAGATTTCAGCATTGATATATAAACTATCAGACTGCGTGGTCGGTAGTAGTGGGTTTCAGTAGGCCTTTAATTCTAGTACAGGCCACAGTTTGGTTACCACTGCTGTAAGGAAAAAACACCATCTTTTATGTACAGCTGCGCTTCACACACCAGTCCAAGATTGAAATATGAAAACATGTTGAGCTGCGTGAAGACTTCTCATTACATTTATAAAAAATTTTATATATTTCTTTTTTAGCTGCGTAAAGACTGTCAGTCACGAGAGCTTCTGCTCACTTTCCCATATGATGGCAGCGAGGAGAAACGCAGAGGTAAAGAATAAGCCAAGGTTGAGTGACTAAACATTTGCTTTGGCCGCCGCGCAGCGTTCTGTTCGTCCCCCGACGAGCACTCAGAGGAGCCCCTCGTCTTGACCGTAAATCTGAATGGAGTGGGAGTTATCATACTTTCCCCCTGCACCCCCTTCCCAACTAAACCCCACATTCCTCCCAGACACTCTTCATCCAAACAAAGTGGCCGGTTCCCACCACTAGACATTGGGAAAGGCATGGAAAGATCTGACATCTTGAAGAGTCCTCGCGACATTTTCTATTGATGAAAACGTTGCATTTAACACAAAGTGTTTGTTCCTATCAGACGGAAAGTAGGATTCTCTTAACTAAGATAATGCTGAAGTCCATATTTTGGGTCGTGGTGTAAATTCAGAGGCCAGCAGTTATAGAAACCCCGGCAACACATTCCAACGGTGTCTGCCTCCTCCCTCAAAGGCCGTCTTTTGTGCTGATTGAAAGGATCGGGGGTTACAGGGTTTCTCCCTTTAGGGTACTGAGAATAAAACCCATTCTCAGGACAATGACCTCATCCTGACACTGGGATTTTGCATGTGTCTTGGTGTGTGTATTTGAGACGCGGGACATCGCACTCGTGTAAGTAGGGGAAGACAGGAAGTGTTCTGTCAACAATGGATTATGAGGAATGCTGCAAAGATCCTCCGGGAGGGATGTCTTTCTCTGTACTGTCTTTGTATGCCCACGTTGAAATGAGCGCGCTGGTAGTGTAGTCCAGTGTTTTTCAACCTTTTTTGAGCCAAGGCACATTTTTTTCATTGTAAAAATCCGGAGGCACATCACGAGCAGAAAACATTAAAAAATTAAACTCAGCAGCCGATATTGACAATAAAAAGTTGTTCTCGCAATTGTTGGATATAAATTCAAACCATAACTAACCATGCATCACTATAGCTCTTGTCTCAAAGTAGGTGTACTGTCACCAACTGTCACATAACGCCCTGACTTATTTGGAGTTTCTTGGTGTTTTCCTGTGTCGTGTTTCCTATTTTGTTGTTGATTGTCATGTCATGTACAGATGCACTTTGTGGACGCCGTCTGCTGCTCCACACGCTGTAAGTCTTTGCTGTCGTCCAGCATTCTGTTTTTGTTTTCTTTGCAGCCAGTTCAGTTTTAGTTTTGTTTTGCATAGCCATCCTTAAGCTTCAATGCCTTTTCTTAGCGGCACTTGCCTTTTGTTTATTTTTGGTTTAAGCGTTAGATACTTTTTTACCTGCACACTGCCTCCCGCTGTCGTCTACATATTGTGATCACCACAAACCATGTTCCCGACATCTACAAAGCAATTAACCACCTGCTGCCACCTACTGATATGGAAGAGTATTACACGGTTACTCTGCCTAGCTCCAGACAGCACAGACACTCAACAACGGCACATTATTTGTGGATTATAATTACTGGTTTGCAAAAAATATTTTTAACCCAATTAGGTGAAATTACATCATCTCCCACGGCACACCAGACAATATCTCGCGACACTAGTGTGCCGCGGCACAGTGGTTGAAAAACACTGGTGTAATGTATAACACGCACACACACGAGCTGAGCTGGGTGGTGGGTTTCAACAGGAAATTCCCCCACCGCCTTTCTGCTGACTAAGGACTGCAAGTGAGAACAGAGTGAGAAAGAATGCAACGTATAAGATGTCTGTGTAATTTGGGGTGCAACACATGCACAAGTCATTACCGCACAAGTGTAAGAGACCTGATGTGCGACGGCTCGGGTCCTAATAGGATTCCACGGGTGGCGTGCAAAGTGAATGTTTGTTGTTTATTAAGCAATCAGCTGTGAAGTGCAGTGCGGCTGTTGCTATGGCAACGCACCACCTCCAGTAAGACTGTAGTATTTATCATTGCTACAGTTGTACCTCAACTTTTTTTTTTTTTTATAGCAAAAAAAAACGAAATCTGCTCAGTGGCCTTGTGGTTAGAGTGTCCGTCCTGAGATCGGTAGGTCGTGAGTTCAAACCCCGGCCGAGTCATTTCAAAGACTATAAAAATGGGACCCATTACCTCCCTGCTTGGCACTCAGCATCAAGGGTTGGAATTGGGGGTTAAATCACCAAAAATTATTCCTGAGCGCGGCCACCACTGCTTCTCACTGCCCCCCTCACCTCCCAGGGGGTGGAACAAGGGGATAGGTATAATGCATAGGGTAATTTCACCACACCTAGTGTGTGTGTGTGACTATCATTGGTACTTTAACTTTTAACTTTAACTTTCACGGCATTGGTTAGTTCAGTGGCAGAGCTCCTAACTCAACATCTACCATTGAAATGGATACAAATCAATTGAATTGGTGCTTTTTTCTCAACATTCACGTTCTTCCTTCCCATGGTTTAAAAACCAAAAGGTATGTCCGGTCTCTAGCTATAAGCTAATACTGGCGAGTAAGACCAGATGTTCTGGTCAGATCCTGCAGGGTTCACTGTGACATTTGTGACGCCAACTAATGGCAGGAATGCTTGGAACTCATAACAATTAGCCGAGGGACATCTCTTATCTCCAAACACTTCTTAAGTTGAGGTATCAAGAGAGCCTGGGTCAATGTTGAATCAATTTGCACTTGACATGGCAGATACTCTTTATGACGTCCTTCAAACTGCATGTGGGAGCTTGGAGATAAAGTCCTGGTTGAGTGATCTATCCAGGAAATTAAAAATGGTTTATTTTTTTCATGGTATCCACTTCGAGTCATTGATTAATGGATTGCACCCACCAAAATGTATGTGGAAAGACACTGGCAGCATCCATTCTTCAGACATCATCCCTATTCACAAATACAGCATAATTGTGCAGGTGTCACTCTACAGTCTACATGACCTAAATTAACCCTAAAATAAAAAAAGCAACATTTAAAAAAAAATGTCGATTTGATGGTTCACTGCAATGGTTCTGTGTAAAAACAATAACCATTTGCATAAATAAAGCTATTTCTGCGGCAAATGGTGAATAATGGGCGAAACGTGGTTATAATCCAAGTGTGCGCGATGGATGCAAAGGAGTGGCAGGTTTTGCCAGGACGTCCCAAACTGGAGCAACAGCGACCTCACGTGTCTGACTGTGGACACTGCAGCCAGTGTGGGCTGTACTGTACTGCAAAATGCAGTTAAGCCTAAAAAGTGAGTACAATTCCATTTGTAATTGTTAAAAGGGTATCTTCAGACTGAAAAGCGCACCATTGTTAACTTTTAAGTTTCTGAGAGGTAGAAACAAAGGTGTTGTTTTTAATTTGTTTTTAATTGTAATAACCCTGTCAATCTTTTGGACCATCCTTAGGGATCATGAGACGTATAAATAAATACTTTTGGACATTTTGCTGAAATGTAACTTAAGCATTTACAGAAGTCTTCAAATACATGATGAAATAAGTAATTGTTTAGGTGTTTTACATTCTGTACTTTTGATTTCATTAATTTCCAAATCATCCATTCATTTTCTACCGCTTAATTGTCCCTTTTGGAGTCGCAGGGTTGGCTGGAGCCTATCCTATCCTAGGTGCACTTGGGCGGAAGGCAGGTTACACCCTGGACAAGTCGCCACCTCATTACACAGGGCCGACACAGATAGACAACATTCACACTCACATTCACACACCAGAAGAACCAAATTCACCATATTAAACTCAACATTTTCCCAAGGCCGAATTGTAGACATAGATGCAATATTTCATAGTGTAAAATAGGTTATATTTTATTGATCAAGCATTGATAATTAACTGATTTTGTTTTGTGTATTAGAATTTTGCAGTATAGTTTAGTCTTTGGTCCAAAGTGCAGCTTAAGAACACCCAACTGTGCCCAAGATCCAACCTCCGGGCTGATGATTTTAGCTTGTCCTGAAGAATTTGGAGGTAGGGATGGTGTTCCTGGGATTAAAGGCGTCACCATTTCTCCTCCAAACATATTGCTGGGTATTGTGGCCAAACAGCAAAATGTTTGTTATATCTGACCACATTACTTTCCTCTAGGAGTTCTTATCTTTGGCCATATGATCAGCAGCAAACTTTAGACGAGCCTTAAGGTGTTGCTTCTGGAGCAAGGGCTTCCTTCTTGCATGGTAGCCTTACAGTCCATGCTTGACTGTGGACACTGACACCTGTGTTCCAGCAGCTTCCAATTCATTGCAGACCTGCTTTTTGGTGGTTCTCGGTTGACTCTTGATCACCCTGACCAATTTTCTCTTAGCAGCAGGTGATAGCTTGCGTTTTCTTCCTGATCGTGGCAGTGACAAAACTGTGCCATGCACTTTATACTTACGAACAATTGTGTGCACAGTTGCTCTTGGGACCTTAAGCTTCTTTTAAATGGCTCCAAGTGACTTTCCTGACTTGTTCAAGTCAATGATTCGTTTTTTCAGATCTGTGCTGAGTTCCTTTGACTTTCCCATTGTCACGTTTGTAACCGAGTCTAATGACTGCATCACATAAGCCCTGTTAAAATGGGCTCAGAGAAGTCAACAGGTGTCGTCAATCATAATCACTCGCATGACGTTAAGAGGCCATGCCATGAAGCTAATTTGATTTGATTGTAACTTTTCTACACCACAAAAATGTATAATGTATGTTGCTGTATGTATACTTTTGACCCAGCAGATTTGGTCACATTTTCAGTAGACCCATAATAAATTCATAAAAGAACCAAACTTCATGAATGTTTTTTGTGACAAACAAGTATGTGCTCCAATCACTCTACCACAAAAAAATAAGAGTTGTAGAAATTATTGGAAACTCAAGACAGCCATGACATTATGTCCTTCACAAGTGTATGTAAACTTTTGACCACGACTTTATACATGTGTTCATTATTTTGCAGCTACAAAATAAGCATGGAGCTATATGGTTTTAATTAGGGACTGACACTTAGCCTAGTTAGGCCAGTCATATACTTTATATCTTATGTATACACATATATATATTCTTATTTTAAGTTGTTAACACATTTAAAGTACTTTATATGTAATATTTTTTCTTCAAACATGTTTTGTTTTGATTAATGACTGCACATTGATGTAACATATTGTTACAGTAATTTCTGGCAGTGTCAATCAAAACTAAGCTAAATTAAATAAAATCTTGCAGAATCCTCGGATTTCATAGTTTATGATATTAGACATAATGCTGCTTGGAACATAAAAGTTTGATATAAGTGTCAACTTCCTGTGCATCTCTTACATTATGATTGAAGAGACCAAACAGCCCACTAATTATAACGTTCCTTAAATCATGTCCGGTTGTTTCTCTTTTAATACCAAAAAAAAAAAATGTGTATGGAACATTTGATGATTTCAGAAAGAGAAACCCAATATGTCATGTAGAGTTTATTGGCAATGTTCATTTGACAAACTTATTGAAAGCAACCTCAAAATATTGTGACAGCTTAGAACTGGAAATTGTACAGAAACCTTAGTGTAATCTGAGACGTACACGGTCGATTAGACATGCCACAGAATCTAAAAACTCTTGACGGAACAAAAATGTTTTCCATAACGTTATTGCAGACATGCAATCCAAAGATGATAATAATAATAGTCATTTTGAATAAATATTATATATTTAGATGTATTCTTCTCCAATACATGATAGATCATAGCGTGGGGCTTGTGCCCGTTGCTTTGCCCAGCTGTTCTTCTCCCCCACAAACCACCCGAGAAACTAAAATGATTTGTGCTGCAAGTTAAACTACAAAAAAACAAAAAACTCTGAGGCCTTTTTGCTTGAATAAGTAAAGAAGGTGGGCAGAAGTTACCTAAAAAGAATTGCTCTCGCTGCTATAGTATCAGCAACACTCATTTGGTACAACTATATTGGATCTTGCAAGAACATACAGTACAGCATATGATCATTTCATAGACCTCCTCTTGACTACAACCTCAATCAGAACTCTTAGTCTGAAATTACTCTGAAAAATAGCCAGGGCCCATTCCATTTTCTCACTTTGAGGCGTGTCTGCACTAAACCGACAGCCTGGAAGGTCTTATGTGTATTGCCTTTCTCTTCCTGTCACCCTTAGCAACAGGTTTGCCGAAACTGGTCCAAACTCGATGGGACATCTCCCTAACTGCAAATGGTGATAAGGTGACTGTGTGGACTCAACATGTTAAGCGTGGTTCATCGGACGAGAACGAGCTTTGGGTGGCGGGGGATCGTGGTTGGAGCTCATTCCCAGTTCTCCCAGTCTTCTTCCAACTGTTTGAAAAAAAAAAAAAAAAAAGGGAAGGGAGGCTGGTAAACAAGTCCACATATTTACACTGACTGGATTTAACTAAGCAAATAGTTAAGAGGCTCTTACTTGGATAATTGCTGCATGAATGTTTATGTTTCAGCGGGAAACCTTAACTGACACAATGACTAGCTTCTCGTTTGTTAAACCATGAGTAATGATGAGAAAACATGTTATGCATCTGGTGGTTATGTTCCCTGTGGGTGCTCACAGTAGCAATGTCCTGTGGACTGAGACAATCTTTGGGGGGAGATGTGAGGACTTTTGCCCTTCGAGTGCAATGATGTACAAATTTACAATAGGGAGGACCCGCTGGTTTGAAAGAGGTGTGAAAGAAGTCAACTGTATGAAACCAGGAAGTCATATGGCGAGATTTTGCACCATCACTTTCTGACATCATTCCCTCAAAGATTGTCTTATTCCACACAAAGAGTAGCCATTGGCGACCTGTTGATATGCGGGATGGTCGTTCACTAGGCAACAACAACGCTATCAGGATAGGGAGAGTCCACATTTAAAATGTTGGGCCTTTTGGATAAAATGTGTAATGTCTTCAACAAACAAGAGGAGTCCAGTTGCGTCAATTACACATGTGGATTTACCATGACCTGGATGACTGACAATCTACAGACACATTGCGAAAAATGCTAAAATCTGGTTATGAACTCTACAAATCATTATTAATAAAGTGGAGGATAAGTGTAGCATGTTGGCTGACATTAGGGATGGGTACCGAATTCAGTACTTTTATGGGTACCGACTGAATTCCGTCGGTAAATTAATACGATACCCTATTTCGAATTATTTGTTGCATTTGACATCATGTCCGGTTGCAGACTCGGCACCGCTCTAAGCACTTGGCAGGCAAACAGGCATGTACGTAGAGGACGATTGCCATTGTCAATGCCAACTAGGCCTGGGCTAATATTCGATAAATCAATTAACCAAAGAATGAAAATTAAAGTCGGTAAGTTTTCCAACGTCGATAAATTGCCATCTGCATGCTTCAAGAGCATTCACACTTTTTGTCGCTTTTAGCAGCTACGCACATTTGTACCATAGTGGAGTGAAAAGAAGGGGGTGAATTATCTTATCCTTATTAAGTGACTTTGACCGTTTGTGGAGTGATGTGGGGCCGCTGGCCAGGTAGCATCTCACAGTGCAACTAGTTAGCATGTAGCAGCTAACATGGACAAAATTAACACAAAACCAAATGTCGATGAATATTTCAGTATTAAACATTTGTAACAAGATGAGCCTATCAACTCCGAGAAGCCAGTTTGCCAAATGTGCGCAACTACACCAACGCCCACTTGAAACACAACCACTCGACAGTCCAAAGTCACTTCGCACTCACTTCGTGTTTGGTGAAGAAGTCATGTGACAGGTCAGTGTAAACAAAACAGTGCAAAATCGAGTGCGCTCACAGACATACATAGCCAGAGACATGCTGCCATTTAATACTGTTATAAAAATTACTTTTGTTTTGCATATGAGCACTTTCGTTAAAAAATGCCCTAACTTGATTGTCAGTTAAGTAATGAAGTGAAGTGAAGTGAATTATATTTATATAGCGCTTTTTCTCTAGTAACTCAAAGTGCTTTACATAGTGAAACCCAATATCTAAGTTACATTTAAAACCAGTGTGGGTGGCACTGGGAGCAGGTGGGTAAAGTGTCTTGCCCAAGGACACAACGGCAGTGACTAGGATGGCGGGAGCAGGGATCGAACCTGGAACCCTCAAATTCCTGGCACGGCCGCTCTACCAACTGAGCTCTACCGCCCCAATGTACAACTCTACTTCTGCCTACATGTTCAATACTGCAGTGCAACGTTGTTTGTTAATACTTTATTTAGCTATTTCATTTACTGTAACGATCGTGTATATTTGAGCCCCCCATCCTCTCCTTAAGATATTTTATTAATGAATAATTAATTAATGGTATTATATAAGTAACATTTTGCTAACAGACAAAGAATATTGTATTGTTATTTGTTTGTTTTATTTAACTTAGAGCTTTAAACATTTTCATTTTAACTGCAATGTTAAAATACAGGAAAAATACAAGTTTATTGCATTTGAAAGGATATACTGTACATGCAATATTATTATGTATTACCAGTAAATCAATGGTTAATTTGGTCTCATGAAAATAATGGCAATAATATTGTTAAATGGATGCACTAAACTCACAATTAATGTGTCCTGTGGACGCACCTCATTTTTCCCATGAAAATCGATACATTGTGAACATTAAACAACTCGCTATAACCACAGTAACTGGCAAAAGAAACCTTGTTGGTAGCAGACAGGACAAGCGCATCTACTGGGCACAAACGGAATACCCTGTACAAAGTATTGCGACATGCTAATTCAGTCGCTAGCAAGACAACTAGCCAGCCTATCACTGCGGATTTCATTTCAGCAACTAAAAATACGAACGTCATAGTAAATAAACCTACGTTAGAGGTCACACTGGACCCTCTACAGTTTGCCTACCGGCAGAACCGGTCCACTGAGGATGCAGTCAACACCGTCATCTACACCACCCTCACCCACTTAGAGGGCAAGGACACCTATGCCAGGCTATTATTCATCGACTACAGCTCTGCTTTTAACACGGTCATCCCACAAAAACTCACTGCCAAACTCCTCATTGTTGGTCTGACACCGGCTGTCTGTGACTGGGTCCTGAACTTTCTCACAAACTGGCCCAAGTCAGTCAGAGTCGGCAACCAGACATCAGGCACACAGGTTCTAAGCATAGGGACCCCCCAAGGCTGCGTGCTGAGCCCCCTATTGTACACCCTCTTCACACATGACTGTGTGGCCTCCCAGAACAACACCAGTATCATCAAGTTTGCAGATGATCTACGGTCGTCGGACTGATCACCGGGGGAGCTGAGGCAGCGTACAGAAGGGAGGTAGCGGAACTGGTGGCCTGGTGTCAGGATAATAATCTCTCCTTGAACACAGACAAGACCAAGGAGATGATTGTTGACCCACGGAGAAGGAGTGCACAGTACACACCTCTGTACATAGGGGGGGACAAAGGTGGACAGGGTGAAAACCTTTAAATTCCTCGGGACCCACATCAGCGAGGACCTCACCTGGGATCACAACACCCAACAAACAATAAAGAAAGCCCAGCAGCGACTGTACTTCCTAAGAACGCTGAGAAAATTTGGCATGCCACCTAAAATTCTCAGCAACTTCTATAGACGTACGGTTGAGAGTGTCCTTACCAGCTCAATCACGGTCTGGTATGGAAACTGCACTGCTAAGGACAGGAAGGCACTCCAGCGAGTGATTAAAACTGCTCAGTACATATCAGGAGCAGCCGTCCCCTCACTACAGGACATGTACTCTACCAGGGCCACCAGAAGAGCACACAACATCATAAAGGACAGTACACACCCCCAGCACAGTCTCTTCAGCCTCCCACCATCAGGCAGACGATACAGGAGCCTGAAGTCCAGGACTACGAGACTGACAAACAGTTTCTACCCACAGGCCATCAGGCTTGTGAATGCTAACTTGTGAATGCTAGCTCCCCCCCGTTTTACTTTTATCTTTTTGAACAAAAGACAGCTACCATGACCACCCCCGAACTGTGAACCATCACTGTAGACACTTTTCATCTTTGATCACTAAAGACACTTTAACTGCTGCTGTGACCCAAGGTCACCTCCATATTTATACTGTTGACTGTCAATCAGAATGTGCAATAATGTTATGTTATTTACTGTGCCTTGTATATACATTTTTATTTTTATTTCTATTTTTAGCTAAGTACCGTGTGACTTGTTGAAGGGCGGACTAGCAAAGTAAGATTTTCATTGTACGGCAAACTGTCTGTTTAACTGTGCATATGACAATAAACAATCTTGAATCTTCTGTGATCAAATTAATAAAACAATTAATTGCATGTCAGCATATTATTGTAGCTGTATTTTCTGCTCCAACTGCCTCTGCACTCCTCCCTGATTCTGATCAGCCTAGACAGAGTACCTCAACATGAATACACAAAAGTACCAAAAATGTATACCGTTGTTTGTCTATATGAGCCCTTTGATTGGCTAGTCACCAGCACACCTTTAACCCGAAGTCAGCTGGAAAAGGCTTTAATCAGCTCACTTGTGACCCTGATGGGAGACAAGCCGCATAGAAAATGGATGGATGTACAGTGGGGATATTTTACACTGTGGTCCGGATCTCATGTAATCAATACAATGAAATAAGAATGCAGCTATGGCAGAAACAAAAGTTGTGACATTGCAGAAGTTTGGCAGTGAATGCGTGCTGCAATAAAGCAAAAGGCAGCCCAAAAAAATATCAGCGTGTGACCTTGTTTTTTGGCCAGGCATTGTACACTAATTTTGGAATCAAGATGGAAAGAAAACACAAACCTCTCCAGATGCTTCAATTTTGGAGAGTGCCAGTTGCACTTCCTCTTCTGTCATATCCAAATCAAAGTCTTTCTCCCAGTCCTCGCTCACATCAGTGCTGGAGCCTGGAGGACAAATGACGGATAGCAGTTATCAACAACTTAGTGTCACCTCAACTTAGTATTTAGTTGAAAACACATTAGCAGTAAAAGTAATCCTTATTAATCAGGAATATTTAACTGTTGGAGTTGAGTTCTAAACTTGGGAGACAAAAATTGTTGCAGCAAATTCCCAAAAAAACACTAGAGTGTTCCTGTTGTAGAGAACCTTTTTGACCTCGGAGCACAACCTTTTCACTACAGAGGGGCCCAAAGACCACTCAAATATTAACACTGAATTAAGTTTTAGAATTAGTTTTTCTGAGTTAGTTTTAATCATATTCAATAATTGTATCTACCGTAACATACTTGCAGTCTAACCAGACAAACCCAGTCAAATAATCACAAAGATTAATATCAAGACTTAGGTCAGGCTGATTACACAAAAACATTTATCAGATATACTGCAAAAGAAGGGACTCATAAAAACTGATGAAAAATATATGTACATACAATTACACAGTGCTAAAATAGAAAATATTTTAAATACATTTGATAATAAATAATAATGATATACGTGTCTATGAATGTTTTCTTCCAGGTCATTGTCATCTCAGGGCATTTAATCGATCGAAACTGGACAGTTTGGTTTGTCTTAGAAGACGTTTCGCCTCTCATCCGAGTAGCCTTCATCAGTTCATGCTAATAGACTTATAGATTGGTCAGATGTAGACTAAATCTAGACTAAACTAAACTTGTGAGCACGAACTGATGAAGCCTACTCGGATGAGAGGCAAAACGTCTTCGAAGACAAACCAAAAAGTCCAGTTGCGATCGATTAAATGCCCTGAAATGATATACAGTATATGCTTCCTAAATAAACTGTCAATACAATTAAAGTGCACAGGAAAATACAGCTTCAGCACTTTAGTCATAATTTTTGCGCTTAAGAAACTTCTCTATGACGTTAGCTCCAGACTTCTTCTATTTGTTTGATATTGGCATTACTGCCTCAAGTGGTGGAAAAGTGTATTACAGCTAAGTACCACAAAGGCCCATACAGCTGAGAAACAGATATATATTGCGACTCTCTAGGGGGTGCTCGTGGCCAAAAAATGGTTAAGAAACACTGGTATAGAGGACATTGGGCCACAGTAAACACATTGGCAGATCCTTGCAGTGACATTTTAACCTTGCTAGCAAACATAGAACACTGGGGTCCAAACTTGTGATTTACATAACTGAGGCATTTCTCAATGCACCCCTCAAAGTCATGTACTTTTTGGCAGCTATAAAGTTTGTTTTGTTGTAGCTTGTTTACTTCAGATGCAGTCAGTAGTTATTTGTTCAGCTTTTTTAGTTATACGAGTAGTGGTTCCATTATAGAGCCTCTTTTTGTCATTTGGGCTATTCAACTGGTGGTGGCCCGCGAGTTCAGTTAAAAAAAACTTGTGAGAGACTCACATTTTTGCAGCAGATTACCGGTATTAAAAACACTAGAGTGCTGTCCTCGAGATGATCTTTTACAAGTTTATTTTTTTGCAGAAGGTCCTTAGGAACAGAAGAGTGTTCCTGTAACTCTGACAAAATAAATAGACCAAAATCAAATATCTCCTGTAGAAGACGCTGGTTCTCCGGAATATACAAAATTAAACTAATAGTGAAACGAGAAGTCCGGTCCCCCGGTCTTTAGTTTTCTGGAAACGTGGCCCCCAGAATATTTTAGTTGAAAATCAAGTATATAAGTGAATGTTAGCACTTCACAGCTAAATAAAAAATAAATATCATTAACAACTAATTGTACCTTTCAAGCCGTTCTTAGAAGACGTTGACTTCCCGCTGTCAGAGTTGAGCTCAAACACCCTCAAGTCTTGAGGACCCTCTTCCTGTACAGCCTCTACTTTAGGGATCCTTGCCGAACCCTCGTCAACAATCACCTGCGGCAGGGTGCCAGCCTCCACTTGGCCATCAGGAGCCGAGACATTCTGTGCAGGCTTTTGTTTCTGTTGCGTCTTGTCTCCATCATCTATAGTGACCTCTGCCAGATTCTTTGCCAGCTTAGTTACAACGGGCTCTGGCCGCACCTCCAGCTGCGTTGGCAGGCTCACACTGTCGCTGCTAATGGAGGGGGTGGTGTCGCGCTCTTCACTGGGAGACGTGACCGGATTCAGGTGTGTGGTTTCTACATAGGCCGGGGTGAAGCTGTTTTCCGATGGGGGCGGGAAATTAAGATGATATGATGATGATGTGGTGCCGAGAAAGTCATCTAACAGAAACAAGTAGTCAAACGTGAGGAAACGAAAAATAAGCGATTTGTATTTGCTGCCAACATACCCTCCTCCTCCCAGCCGAGGGTCTCAGTGTGGGAAGTTTGTTCTGCCCTCTGCTTCAGCGCCAATCGCCGTGCCTCGTCCTAACACAACAAAACCTTTTTTTTTAATATTTGCTTTAACAAATTCACTTACATTACACTGCAAAACCTGACATCTAAGAACAAAAAAGATAATTTGTTTTAATATGTTAAATAAAGAGGTATATTGTTAGGTTTTTATTGATACCAAAACTGATATTCCTTATAAATAGACTCTTATTGGTACTAACTGTAATTTGGTGTAAATAAAGATGTTAAAAGATAATTTTTTTTTTCCATTTGTATTAGCACTAGAGCAGGTAACACCAGCAACATCATGTAACATCTCTCAGCAGGTAAGTCTTTTCTCAACGCCTGCCTTTTAACCCTTAAGCAAGTCAATTAGGTTTGTGATACAAGGCAGTTGCTAACATCATCACTGTGTAATGGCCACACAGATCCATCACTGAGTATATACGGTAGATGTTTCTATTAGTCACAATTCTACCTAGCTAGGAAAAAGATTCATGTTTTGCTATCTATAATATATCATATTTATCAATACAATCAATTAGCATGTATTTAAAGTACCAGAAGAGTGGAAAAACAAGTTGCCTCTATATTGAAGGTATTATCATGTGTATCTGATTTAAAGACTTCCAAAGTTTGCAAATAAATAAATATGATCAAAATAGTATCAATCTTACAGAGATTCCTGATTAATTTTGAGAGATAGTGGGGAAACCAGTCACGTTATCGCGTGACGTCGCGTTAGGAACCAAAGATCCCTTCCCCATCAACAACAACGCTTATCAAGCAGACTTTGTGAGAACCAACGATTACTTCTGAAAAATTATGATTTAGGACGTATACCGGTATCTTTGATCCTGAACACAAGGAGGACGAGCAATACGTTTTAGAAGCCGACTGCTACCCAACGGATGCAGCTTTATTGTGACACTAGCATCCGCAATATTGTTAGGTGCTAAACATAGAAACTAAACATTTTAAACCATAATAACACAAACACTTACTGTAATATTTACACTTTGGCTGGGATGCCGATCGACGGAACAGTCACATAATCCTGTTTGGATGAAGAATTAATGCCAATCCTCATGAAGGGTTAAAAAAAACGTTCCTGCGGGAAGCGTCTTTTGGGGCCTTTTTCGCCATCTCGCGGGGATGTGAAAGTCGACCAGCCTGTCGGATCATGGCCACATTTGTCTACTACCAGGTGAGAGATGCATCTAGAATTTACTTTTAGAAAGTTTGAGACAAAGCAAAAGCAGCCGCTATATAGTATAGTTTGTCTGCACTGGCGGTTTTAATAACAATATCACTGATATTTGGCAAACTTTCAGGTCACGACATGTAAAGGGAGTATTGTTGGTGCTTTCTGGATGTTTTTGAAGAGCGTATAATGAGCGCAACGGAGGAACCTCAGTCTGTTGACTCAATTGTTTGCTATTTATTTACGATTTCGAAAGCATAAAAAGAGCCAAGCATATGTGTTCTTAACTTACATCAGGGACAGGCAACAGCGGAGGATTTTAGGATGAATGTGCATGTACAAGTCAGTCTGCCCCACAACAAGAGGATAGAGAAAAAGAAGGAACTTAATGACTCCAACTGAATAAAAAATGGCGAACTCGCACAAAGCTCTTTGGGTAAACCTCTACCATATATGGAAATATCCGCTGACGCAACTTGGGCAAAATACGTTACTAATGTCTCGAAAAACGGCTCGTTTGGATCGAGTTTGGAAGAAGGCAAGATTATTTTATGAATATTGCTGTCATGCCTCCATGGTTTGATTTAAATTTTTTGGGACATATGGGGGTCCCAAATACAGGTAAGAACAACTGAGAAAAGTTGGTTTTGATTAATAGGACCCCTTTCAGTAATATGTACACAAAACTTAGAATACTTCAAATAAGCAACATTAGTTATATTTGTTTTTAAATCAGACTGTGTGGATATTACTGTCTTTCCTGACATATTAATCCATTTGCTAATACCACTTCCTAGCTGGTTAGTCACTGATGTAACACGGTTCCAGTTAGACTTTGTTGAAATGTGCAAAGCATTTATTCTTTACTTGTTTCTTACTAGTCCTGTCCCCCTTCCTCCTCCGTGTGTCTGTGCTAACACAGATAATACATAACATTAAAAGAATGGTTCTCTTCTGGTTTGTTAGAACCAAACCTTAGCATTAATGTCGCATTTTAGAACCGTCTGTATTACTTTATTTTGAATACGTAAATAATCGATATTTGGACATCTGTCCATCGATACAGAATCATCCACGCTCTATTGTGATGCATCGGAGAATCTATACATTTTTCCAACCTCTACTCCTCACTTATTTTCACATAGCATTCCATGCCGCCTTTAAGGTAACATTCCACTGTTAAGAAAAAGGAGCATGTGCAAGAAGAATGTATACATTATCTGAACAACTTCAAAACCCTAAGCACATTTAGATTTCTTTCCACAAATTTTTTTTTCTCGATAGGTTCTGTAAAAAATGTATGTTTTGTCTACTTTTAAATTTAAAATTTGACGTATACAAACGAGGCAGCAGGTGGCAACAAACGTTGAAAAATAAATTGCCATGCCGGGTTACTAGACCACAAGAGTTTCTCAGGTTAGTTCTAAGTTTACCTGCTCCAGCTGGAATACTTTGTAGAAGTATCTGTACCAGAACTCTGAATGGGCCACTGCTGCCGGTACCTTTAAAAAAAACATCCCACAATATACACAGCTCTACAGATTGTTGGATATTTTAGTTAAAAAACAAACTGCAGTAAAGGCAGCATCACAACAGTAAGCATACCATTTTGGTGTAAAGCGCTCGTATTGAGGGACTGCTGACCAAAAGCTCTGAGATATCTCCTTTCTTTTCCTCCATACTGAAGGTTGACAGCCAGTTGTCAAACAGCTCTGGGGGGCCTGGGGGGAATAGGCAAAACCAAGTTGAACTGACAAACTTTGCAATATGTATTAATATATGTATCCATCACCACACAAAGTACCTCAAAACTAAACATCAAAATTTCTTATGATAAAGATGTGGTATTGCTATTAAGACGGACAACAATAACGAGGGACTCAGCACAAAAATGCGAAAAGACAAGTTAAAAAGTTTGTCTTTCTTCATAAGAGTATTGAGTCTCCTGGAGAAATGTATGCAACTCTCATGGCAACAAAACGTGTTACATTGTGCAATCAATGAAACCATGATTAAAGATGCTCAAGTGAGCTGAATTCACTTTGTGATAATGTTCTAACAGTAATATGTGTCCCTAGAGGCTGTTAAAGCCCATTAAAAGTGAGAAAATGTTTTAATCTCCCCAACTTGCTTGCTCCAATTTTAGGAAAAGAGGCACTCAATGGAGCTACAGTCACACAAAATGGAGTGTTTCCAGTAGAGCTTAATAAAAACACTTGTAAAATGTCCAGATACCAGCATCAAGGTTAGATTTGGGCAACAGATATTGAATACACCATTGTGGGCAATGTTTCCTCAAATTGTTCATGTGCTTGAGCAAACGCAAAAACTCCCTGAGCATTCAGTGGAGCACATCTGAGCAACATCAGACGTTCACACTGTGGCTATACCAGCATCACACCTGTCCCAAACCTGACTTAATAACAAGTTAAATGTTTTATTCCATCCATCCATCCATTTTCTACCGCTTGTCCCTTTTGGGGTAACGGGGGGTGCTGGAGCCAATCTCAGCTGCATTCGGGCGGTAGGCGGGATACACCCTGGACAAGTCACCACCTCATCACAGGGCCAACACAGACAGACAACATTCACACTCACATTCACACACTAGGGCCAATTTAGTGTTGCCAATCAACCTATCCCCAGGTGCATGTCTTTGGATGTTTTATTATAATAATCAAATCACAACAGTCATTTTCATGAGATTATTTTCCAATATAAGTGATTTGGCCCACTTACAATGAAAATAACAAAAAGCTGTGTACTAGTATTTTATGCCTGGATGGGGGTCCTACTTTGGAAATTAATTTGTACCCCTTTCAGAATTCACATTTAGTTCCCCTTAAAACATTTTCATGTTGTACAATAAGATGTAAGCATGGGATTAAGTGTACATTCCTGTAACTTTCGGTCTGTAAAATATATATTTTTAATAGCATTTATGTAATCTAATAACAGCATTTTCATGATAAACATCCATAAATTAACATTCTTAATAAATGACAGCAGAATAAGCACACAGCTGATTGAGGAGTCATAGTTTAACAACCTGGCATTTACACTTTGTGTGGTGTTGGGGGTTGTTCGACTTTTTGTGCGGCCATAAACGCATCAGTGGCTCAGTGTTATGAGTGTGTGTTTATTGGTAGAAGTGAGAGAGAAAGCGAGCGGCTGCTGTTGATGTGACAGATGACAAAAAGTTGGTTTTGGCCTGGTTTGTGCAGGAGAAAATGACCAGTTTTTCTAGATATATTTTGTTAACAAATGTTTTTAGTGTGGTTACAGCCGAATATAAACAGTTTTGCTCAATAACGTGATCGATGGAATCCCTGTTCTTTTGAAAAGGTCTCGACAGACGTAACAATAATTGAACAGTGTTGACGAACATTGTTTTATATGTTAGGGCCGCATTGCAAAATCTGACAAAACAAATAGTTGTGTTTATTTTGTTTAGAGTTTGGATTGGCTTTTATTTTGTGCGTGACCTAGATTTGGTGGGCGCAGAGGACACCGATTGTGGCACCTCCGAGTTGTAACAAAAAAGTCGAAAAATTGTATAGGATGGGACCTTTAAGGACTAAAAGTATTTTTCAGGCAGTGATGTCTCATAATGACCTGAAGGAGGTACCCTTGTTGGATTTTGTGATGCCTCCCAACGTGCCATCACTGATGATGAGGGAGATTAAGGGTTGATTGCTCATAAATACATTGTATGACCAGCCTGTAATCGTCTCAGTCTAAAGTACTTCCAAGATAATGAAAAAGTAAAGTAAATAAACACTATTTGATTTTAGTATGGACTTGGGAGTCACGTTATTGTGTTTACATAATAAAATGCTAAAAACAATAGGTGGAGTTTATTGCCCTTTAAAGGGAAACTGCGCTTTTTTGAGAATGCTGTCTATCGTTCACAACCATTGTGGGAGACAAGAACACACACGTCTTTTATTTTTATTTTAAAGATGATAAAAAACGCTTGCAAGATGCGGCTAATGGGACTCACCGTTGTAGCCTTCATAGCCCTCTGAAACAACTTCAAAACCCTCTATCAACGTTTTGTATACACGCTGCAAGTATATATAATGTAGTAATAGACATGTTTATAACAATATATAATCTCTTCAACATTTACCGTATTTTGGTCATTTTAAGCAATACCAGAACTTCTTTCTTCAGCGCCTTTATTTCTGCACTTCGCATTTGCGGAAACTAACACTAGTGTGATCTAATCATGGTAGACTTTGTAATAGACAACGAAGACTACCATTTTTGGACAAATGAGGATTTACAACCTTATCTTTTTGAAGCTAAATATACGGAGGATTAACTGCTGCTTATAGAAGCGAGCACGAACAGAGGGTGAAATGTTGGAGCAGACGAAAGCCGAGAGAGTGAGGTCGGCGTGGCTTGGTCACGCTGCAAATGTGAAACTTGGAGCCAAGCTAAGCCAAAGTAATGGTATGCTTACGCAAATCAACTGTAAACGTCCCCGACCAGATGGACTAAACAGACAACTGTCCATCGAGGAAGTCACTATGATCTTATTCATGATACATGCAGCACATCAACGTACACTACACTACATAGACTGTCGAGCTAGCTGTGTACAAACAAAAAATTAAACGTGAGCTAATACTTTACAGATACTGTAATGTAATTGTTCATGTTTTTCCGTCAGTACAGATTGTTGTCCTATTGCATGTTGTTGTGCATTACAAACTCAAAAGCCATTCAGTTGTTGATGCAGTTGCTAGCTTACGGCAAATGCCGTAGCATGGCAATGTCTTCCTACACTAGCAAAATAGTTCCTCAGTGTTTGCTCTTACAATATCAATGTTTGATATAGCTTAGTAACTATACAGGTTACGGAATGTAATTGAAGTATTTGCTGGCGGTTTTTAGATGCATTTTCAAAGTGATTTAGAGGCAGAATGCATTGCTCCCATTAGCTATATTACTAGCCACGTAGTACAAGACGATTATTAAAAATTAGTATGCAGAACAAAAATACTTTTGTCTTGTCTTTCATAAGGATTGTGAATGAATGATGAAGTGCAGTTCCCCTTTAAGTGCATTTTGTAGCCATGTGCTGTGATGTGTATGTTTCTAAAGTATGTAGCATATAGTGCTTGATGGCTTGAGATTGGTTTCTTTCTGTGTAAGTTTTTCTACACCAAACTTATCCAAACATGTCTTTGTCACACTGGAACAAGGTTGGAGGTATACAATTGTCCAATTGGTCTTAAAAAGATGATCTTTTAAGATTCAGGGTAAATAGGGATATTAGTTCTGCTTGTAATTAATAAGTGTGTCTGGACACTTTTGTCAATACGGTACCTAAAAACAAACAACATGTCGACTTACCATCAGGCTCATTGCAGTATGTGGCGGGGTCAGCCTGCAGACTGTAGAGACGTGCCTGTAAGGACAACAAAGGCTTAACTTTGATTGTATTTGAATGTGTGGTTGCTTATTTGAGCTTCATTTTGCCCCACAATAAAGCAAAACACGACTCTGCCAGAGGAAAGATGGTCTTTTGTACACGTTTCCTGGTTATCGTACCCCAGTCGACTTGAGAGGCCCCCACACAAACTCATGCAAATGACGCGTGTGCAACTACGCCCGAGCCTAGACTGACAAACAAACAAGTGACGAGACACAGTAAGGTGTTTGTGTGTGTGCGTGGATGTGTCTGTAAAAGAGTCTGTGTCCATTTTGTGTTGAGCTGTTTGAAAAAGCATTATGTGTTTGATACAAAACTTTTTGCATACATTTTCTGCTGTGATTAATTGTCTATTGGCAATTAATTATGCATAAACTACAAACAAAATGTGATTCATAGCGATTCAATATTTTCATCGTTTGACAGCCCTAATAAAAACACAACTGGACGTGAGAATGTACACACCAGTTCGATATAGAAGAAACCCCAGGTCAGATCAATGCCTACCTTTAAACTGTCATAGATTTCTGTCGTTCCTGCTGGTGTTGCCACCAATGTGATAACATCGCAGTCGATGGTTTTATCAGGGGGTGGAGCGAGTGTGTCTGTTATGACTCCTAGGAAACTAGAGAGGCTCTTCTTCATCTTTTCTGTGGTCTCTGATGAGCCTTCAACCTGGAAAGGAACATTTTGTGAACTATGCATTTTTCGAAGTCCAAGCGCTATCTTCTTCAAAATGTTACCGGTACATTAACCGCCAGAGGATCAAATTTAGACCATGAACCAATGTAACGATGTGGGACAGCATTAGAAAAGTATTGTATTTTGTCATCTCTTTCAAGGCTGCTCGTTGTGCTTAGTAGACACATTTGCATGGTGTGGGAAAAATGCTATGGTATGCAGTAGGGTGTAACGATAAACTAACTGTATTAACAATAACCGCGGCAAAACTCCTGGCGGTAGCCTTTTCAAATTCAAATTTTCAAAAAACCGTGATTGATGACTACACTTTGATAAAGTCACGGACTGACTGGCGCCAGGTCCTTAACATAAAATAACATATTTCCCTATTAAGAAGTGACATACCCCAATCAAAACTTAATTCAACACATTGCTGTCTGAGCAACTAAGCTATTCAATTTTGCACATTGAACCTACAAACTGTACTCGCTTAGAAGAGGAATATGAAGCGAATACGTTTTTACGATGTGTTCAAGGACCACTGAACAGAGTATGATGCTAAAACGCCAGCCAGAAATAATAAATGATAGTAAACATAATAATAATAAGCTTTATTGGTTGCGCTTCTATGGACTATTTTCATTTAAATATATCTCTACAATATAAACCAATATTAAAAGCTAAGCCATTAAAACAGATAAAATCAGAATCAGAAGTACTTTATTAATACTAAGACTAAAACATTATCAGTAAAGCACGATCAATATAAAACATGCAAATTGGTGGATTTTCTAACAGTGAGTCTATTTAGTTTAATTATTTAAGAAAAATAACTTGGTCAAAAGATTTCAGAGTGTGTATTAATACTTGTTGACTACATTCAACGATACCGCAATAACAATGATAACCGTGATAATTTTTGTCACGATAACCGATATATGAAACTTTTATATTGTTACATCCTATTATAGAGATATTGACTAGTAAAATAGTTTCTCAGTTGAGTTATGTTTTCAGCCTTTCCACCTGACAACAGCCCTTCCCCTTCAATTCTAGTCAATTTTGCAATGACCATATGACAGTGACAGAAGTGACAACTTACCGCAAGTTTGTTTTTGACAGCAGTGGCTGTGGCCACAATTGAACAAGCAGTGTCATGCTGCATCACAGTGGAGAACTCAGTCAAGTCTCGTTTTATAAAATCTAAGGCCTCGGATGACTGTAAAGAAAAGTCAATGATTACACTGCTGTCACATAGGACCAAATTTGCAATAATGCTGTAAATTGCTGGTTGACAAAGTAGCAGTATTTAAAACAAATAGAGACACCAAATTGTTGTTTGGGTGTGATCCTAGGGCTGGGCTAATAAAACAATATCAATATACAGTTGCAAGAAAATGTATGTTAACCCTTTGGGATTACCTGGATTTATGCATAACTTAGTCATAAAATGTGTTTTGATCTTCATCAAAGCCACAACAATAGACAAACACAGTCTGCTTATATTAATACCGCACAAAAAATTATAGGTTTTCATCTTTTTAATGAACACAATAGGTAAACATTCCCAGTGCAGGGTGGAAAAAGTATGTCAACCCCTAGGCTCATGATTCCTCCAAGAGCTGATTGTAGCCAGGACTCAGACAACATGGAGTCTCATCAATGTGACAGGATCATATGTGTTGGTTAAAGCTGCTCTACCCTATGAAAACACACACCTGTGATAAGTGCGCTGTTCTCAAGAAACATTGCCTGATGTGAACCATGCCTCGTAGAAAAGAGCTCACAAAAGATCTACGATCAAGAATCATTAACTTGCATTAAGCTGGAAAGGGTTACAAAAGTATCTCTAAAAGCCATGATGTCCATGGTAAGACAACTGTCTACAAATGGAGAAAGTTCAACACTGTTGCTAATCTCCCTAGGCGTGGTCGACCTGTCTGCCAACTGAAGCTCAACAGAGGATGGGTAATGCAACAGGACAACGACCCCAAGCATAGAAGTAAATTAACAACAGAATGGCTTCAACAGAAGAAAATACGCCTTCTGGAGTGGCCCGGTCAGAGTCCTGACGTCAACTCGATTGAGATGCTGTGGCATGACCTCAAGAGAGCGATTCACACCAGACATCCCAAGAATATTGCTGCACTGAAACAGTATTGTGAAGAGAAATGGTCCAAAATTACTCCTGACCATTGTGCAGGTCTGATCTGCAACTACTGTAAACGTTTGGTTGAGGTTATTGCCGACACATACTCACAAGTTGCAAAACCAGCCTCACTCAGGGGCGATATACTTGGCACCACAACCAAGTTTTAAAAAGCCTTGCTTCCACACTGGAGGTAAAACGATCCAACATCAATGCACTACCACCACCAACATCTAAGACCTCATGGAGAACTACCTTTGTCCGTGAAGGGGTCACAGTTGCCGGGCGCAACGTTAACCCGTCAGAGAGAAGTCAGCTGTGTCCAGCACGCGACTGGAAGATGCTGGCAGATGTTGGCAAACAGCTGATTTTCCCCACCGAGATCGCCACTACCACTTTGAGGCCTGGCCTAGTGCTCTGGTCCCCTTCCCACAAAAAGGCCTTCATTGTTGAGCTCACTGTACCCTGGGAGGAATCCATGGAGGAGGCATATAAGAGGAAATATTTGCAGTATTCCGAGCTGGCCGCGGAAGCTCAAAATCGCGGCTGGAATACTGAAGTCCGCCCTGTGGAGGTTGGGTGCAGAGGCTTCATGGGAACCTCTACCGCAAAACTGCTGAGGGACTTGGGAGTCAGGGGTCAGTGCCTGCGTACAGCCACCAAAGCCTCATCTGAAACAGCCGAAAAGAGCAGCCGGTGGCTCTGGCTGAAGAGGAATGACTCCAATTGGGCCCCCAAATAGTGCATCAGGAGGTATGCAGTCAGGCAAAGCTGACTCAGGGAACCGGACGCCCCTGCCATGCATAGTTCCCTAAAAGGTCTGCCAACAAGGTGACTTTTATGGCTAATTGGGCTTGGGTTGCAAGCTCAGGTCTGATCATCCTGTAGCTGGCCGCCTCTGGAGAGGGTGTATAGTGTTAAAGGCCGAAACACCCAGTGGCCGAGAGGAACACTACTGATGATGCGCACCCGTAAATTTTATCCGTCAGGCCTTCCATTCATGTTCACTGTTCTAGTCATTTTAAGGTGTTAAGTGATTTTATGCATGTGTTTCGCACAAGAGGTAGAACATCTCACTCTGTGTTTTCTGGAATCTGCCAAAGGATCAACCAGTTATTAAATCCAAGGGTTCACATGCTTTTTCCACCCTGCACTGACAATGTTTACATGTTGTGTTCAATAAACAGATGTAAATCTATATTTTTTGTGCGGTATTGGTTTAAGCAGATTGTGTCTGTCTATTGTTGTGACTTTGATGACGAGCAGAATCCATTTTATCACCAATTTATGCAGAAATCCAAGTAATCCCGATGAGGTAGCGACTTGTCCAAGTGCAGCTGGGATAGGCTCCAACACCCCCCGCGAACCCGAGAGGGACAAGCGGTAGAAAATGGAAGGATAGCTGGATATATATTCAACCTAGCAATCACTATTCTGCATAATAGTAGGAATGTGTTACCTTGTCTTTGACGGCCTGGAAGCTTTGTTGAAGCCAGCCTGCTCCCCACCAGCCTTCTCTGTCATCACACGCACAAAGAATAGACATTAACTAATTCAAACAAGCACAGCGACTGATTAACATTTAACTAAAACCCACAATGTCAACAACAAACTCACCATACGACTCGAGGCAACATTTCTGGAATACATCGACTTCGGACTTCTATTATTTGGCTAACATTTAAATGGCAGTTTGTTTTAAGTACTACGCATACCATACGCTTCGATGTTATAAATTACTAGCATTTGCCACGATAGTACATAATTATACTGCTTAAATATTCATGCAAGCCAGTGGCATAAAACAACGTTAATGTTAATTGCTCGATTTTTTTTTAGAATAATGTTTTTAAAGACCAAACGTATCCAAGCTAAGCTAACGCTAGCAAGGCTATATTTTGTAAACAAATGCACTTCCTGAAACGATTCCGGCCATTGTGCAGCACGGTTGTTTGAATATTACAGTTTAAAGAAACACTAAAAGAAACACATCAACAAAAATATACATAAATATCCACAGTAATTAGCAAAATGAACTTTAAAAGTAAAGTTCATGCTCACCCTGATTCAGCCATCTTCAGATGATGACATCATCAGTGTTTACTGAACTATAACCCCAGTCACGTTGGAAAAATACACACGTCACAAAACGTGAAAACATGTGGCTGAACAGTATCATACATTTATATTATGTAAAATATAACACGGCATAATCAGATTACATTTTTATTTGATGTATCCATTTGTTTTTATTTGAATTTCCGTACTCGTCATATTACGTTTTACTACGGAAGCTGCAAACGCCCAAAATAGACGGCAACGCTAAAGACGTGGTATAGTTGCACTGGCAGACGTGGGAGTTGGATATGAATTAGTATAACTATTACGGCGACTAAAAACACAAAAACATTCATCTTTGGTGTAAGAAATAAACGAACCCAAATATACACGCTATTAATAGACCTGAGTTCTTTCTTACTGCTGCAACAATGCTTCTACAGTGCTGTACATAACGGTTGCTTGTTATCATCTGATAAATAAAAATACGATAACTAATTAATATGTTATCAATGTCAATGTTTAGTTTGCATAATGTTAAAGTCAAATTCAAGCCATTTTAACAATTTTCAAGAAGATTAATGCATATTTTGTTTTTGTGATAATATTTCATGCCTATGTTTAGCTGCACCTAGCTGCACTTTGATAAAAAAAAAAATTCAAAGATGACTGAATGTCATGAGAGAGCTTAGGTACATTTGTATGAAGGTATATCAGGGCAAAAGTTTTCTACTTTTGGAAGAAAAAAAAAGGGTAAAAAATACAATTTGTAAACATCAAAATATATGGAAGTGAAAAAAATTAAAATACATTTATAATTCAAAATAATTACCAAAGTGAATACAAATTATATAACGACCTGAACTCTTTTGTGTACATATTTGTATCTATCCATCCATTTTCTACCGCTTGTCCCTCTCAGGGTTGCGGGGGTGGCTGCATAAGGGCGGAAGGCGGGGTACACCCTGGACAAGTCGCCACCTCATCGCAGGGCCAACGCAAATAGACAGTGGTTAGTGTGTGTGCCTCACAATAAGAATGTTTCGGACTCGGGGTCCTTGTGGAGTTTGCATGTTCTCCCTGTGACTGCGTGGGATCCCACCAGGTACTCCGACTTCCTCCCACCTCCAAAGACATACACCTTTTCAACATCAAATCCTGAGCAGGCATCATTGCAAGAGGCACTTGTGCACAATTCTAAAAAAAACAACTAAAAAAAACGTTGTTTTTTGTACCATTGTTTTAAAATAAAATACAGTATTCAAATAGGCTATGTGTGGGTTTAAGCTGTTAATTAGCACTGAAATACATAAAATATGTTTTTTGATACAACATGATGTTGTAGAAGTAGTAGCATTCGTATTACTTTATTTCAGACATGTTTAAAACAAAAACAAAACAAAAATCACGATAAAAAGAAAAACAACCGTAATACAATCCAGCAAAGTTATAGAAATAAATACTTTGAAACAAAAAAAATGTAAATACATATTGATTAGGTTTTTCATATCCAAAAGTAGTGGGAAGAAGTGAAACATATATACTCCCACCTCTTATTCATAAATTATTTATCTAGCTTTCTTGTCTTTATCTATAAAATGATTACTTTACTGGTCCTATTTTAATAAATTATTATTATTCTTTATTTCACGTATAAACACATATTTTGGCACAAACATACCTATATACATCTAGAAAGTATTTTCTTCTTTACTTTTTCCACATTTTGTTGTATTACAGCTTTATTCCAAAATGAAATAAGTTCATTTCTGTGCTCAAAATTCTACTGACAATACCCCGTAATGACAATGTGAAAAGGTGGTTTTATTTGTATTTGCAAATGTATTAAAAATAACAAAATCACAGCTTTTTGCTCAATATTTTATTGATGCAGCATTCGTCTGTGGAGAGAGGAGAACCTTCCAGAAGGACAACCATTTCTGCAGCAATCCACCAATCAGGCCTGTATGGTATAGTGGCCAGTCAGAAGCAATTTATTAGTAAAAAGTTTGCCAACATGCACCTGAAAGGATCTCAGACCAAGAGATACAAAATTCTCTGGTCTGATAAGACAAACATTGAACTCTTTCACGTTAATACCAAGCATCATGTTTGCAGGAAATCAGGCAGCGCTCATCACCAGGCCAATACCATCCCTACAGTGAAGCATGGTGGTGGCAGCATCATGCCGTGGGGGTGTTTTTTAGCGGCAGGAACTAAGAGACTAGTAAGCATTGTCGAAAAGATAAATGCAGCGATTAGGGGTGGGAATCGAAAACCACTTCTTATTCAAAATCGGTTCTTAGTGTATCCATTCCTTGGAATCGCTTGCCATTTAGTCTAGCGGTTCTCTTAACGGTTCTTCTGGGTGGGGATGACATCATTACGCAACGTGGGTAGTGACATCAGCAACACGGCATGTTCCAGGGCAGAAAAAACACACCCAAGTTTGCTGACATTTTACTAAAAAAGGCCGCAACAGCGCTACTTTTAATAATTCCAAGGTTGCTATTTCATCAAGAAGAGGACATATGAGCAATATGCTGAAACATTTGAACTTAAAGAATGCAATGAATGTCCCATAATGTTAGCACTTTTACCTGTTACATTGAAATGCATGCCTTATCATTTGGATGAGCATGAGGAGAAATATTCTGACCGGTTTAGAGGTGGGCAGTAATGACTCCAGTTCACGTCTGCCGTGAGTTTCCCCCGCGGCAGGGAAAAGTACCACTCGGCCAGGAACGACAAATGTCACCAAGCAATGACTAAGTTTGTGGTCAAAAGCTTACAACAATTTACCACATAGATGCTCCTTCAGTAGGTGAATGTTCAATTGTAGTTATACAAAAGTTGCATGTTTCCTCCAACCACATTTCTCTCATTTACTATATTATACAGATAGAACTCATAAAATTAGAAGATTGTGTAAAAGTCCATTCATGTCAGCAATTCAATTTCAAATGTTAAACTAATCTATGATATTAACTCATTACATGCAAAGTGACATATGTCAAGACTCTATTTACTACAACGTTGATGATCATGGCTTACAGTTTAAAAAAAAAAAACACACCACATTTTCAATATAATATTTTCCTAAGCTGTAAGCAATAAACATCAACATTTTATCAAAAGAAGGTTTGAAATATCTCATGTTGTATGTCATTAGCCCATGTCTTTATATTAGTTTCCATCCATCCATCCAACTTCTTCCGCTTATCCGAGGTCGGGTCACGGGGGCAGCAGCCTAAGCAGAGAATCCCAGACTTTCCTCTTCCCAACCACTTCGTCCAGCTCTTCCCGGGGGATCCCCAGGCGTTCCCAGGCCAGCCGGGAGATATAGTCTTCCCAACTTGTCCTGGGTCTTCCCCGTGGCCTCCTACCATTCGGACGTGCCCTAAACACCTCCCTTGGGAGGCGTTTGGGTGGCATCCTGACCAGATGTCTGAACCACCTCATCTGGCTCTTCTCGATGTGGAGGAGCAGCGGCTTTACTTTGAGCTCCTCCCGGATGGCAGAGCTTCTCACCCTATCTCTAAGGGAGAGACCTGCCACCAGGCGGAGGAAACTAATTTCAGCCGCTTGTACCCGTGATCTTGTCCTTTCGGTCATAACCCAAAGCTCATGACCATAGGTGAGGATGGGAACATAGATCAACCGGTAAATTGAGAGCTTTGCCTTCCAGCTCAGCTCCTTCTTCACCACAACGGATCGATACAGTGTCCACATTACTGAAGACGCCGCACTGATCCGCCTGTCGATCTCACGATCCACTCTTCCCTCACTCGTGAACAAGACTCCGAGGTACTTGAACTCCTCTACTTGGGGCAGGGTCTCCTCCGCAACCCGGAGATGGCACTCAACCCTTTTCCGGGCGAGAACCATGGATTCAGATTTGGAGGTGCTGATTCTCATCCCAGTCGCTTCACACTCTCCTGCGAACCGACCCAGTGAGAGCTGAAGATCCTGGCCAGATAAAGCCATCAGGAACACATCATCTGCAAAAAGCAGAGACCTAACCCTGCAGCCATCAAACCGGATCCCCTCAACGCCCTGACTGCGCCTAGAAATTGTGTCCATAAAAGTTATGAACAGAATCGGTGACCAAGGGCAGCCTTGGCGGAGTCCAACCATCACTGGAAACGTTTCCGACTTACTGCCGGCAATGCGGACCAAGCTCTGACATTGATCGTACAGGGAGTGGACCGCCACAATCAGACAGTTCGATACCCCATTCTCTCTGAGCACTCCCCACAGGACTTCCCGAGGTACACGGTCGAATGTCTTGTCCAAGTCCACAAAGCACATGTAGAATGGTTGGGCAAACTCCCATGCACCCTCAAGGATCCTGTCGAGAGCATAGAGTTGTTCCACAGTTCCACGACCAGGACAAAAACCACACAGTTCCTCCTGAATCCGAGGTTTGACTATCTGGCGTAGCCTCCTCTCCAGTACACCTGAATAGACCTTACCAGGAAGACTGAGGAGTGTGATCCCACGATAGTTGGAACTCACCCTCCGGTTCCTCTTCTTAAAGAGAGGAACCACCAGTTTCACCTTGTAAATCTAAACAAACCTTTGCACTGTATATTGCACGGTATATTTTCTTGGTAGATGACAAATATTTTTAAAAGTTTTAAAGATGTTACGAAATGTTACATTTTTTGTGTAAATTCCACACATTTTATTTTATGAAATTCATAAAACATTTTTTAAATCTATTTTCAAAAGTTTTTTATTTTTATTTTATGTGCCTCTAAAGATGTCACTGTTGGTTTTGTAAGGTCATGTTGGCTCTAAACCAGAGGTCTCAAACTCAATTTATCTGGGGGCCACTGGATGCAGAAATTGGGTGAGGCTGGGCCGCAAGAAAAGATTTCTTAAAAAAAATCTAACATGCACTTTTTAATGAATTCACCTTCTTTGAATGGCTTTCCCACCCTAACAACCATCTCACTCACCATGTAGCTAGCTTTGACTGCTGCATCACTCTTTTCACTTGCTTTATTGACAAAATCTTGTTGCCTCAGTAGACTGGTTTAAAAATTTGCAACCCGGTTCACTCTCTCATCTCCCTGGTATTTTGCATACTCCTCAGTGTGTCTAGTTGTATAATGACGTTTCAAATTGTATTCCTTGTGCACCGCAACTTTCTGTGTATCAAATACAGAAAAGAGCTATAAGGATTATTCATAAAGTAGATTACTTAGAACACACTAACATATTATTTATTAGTTCAGGTTTATTGAAATTACAGGAGCTAGTAAAGTTACAGACATTATGTGTCATGTTTAAGGCTAAAAGTAAAACATTACCAGCAAATTTACAAAAAATGTTTGTCATCACCTCTGAGAATGAAGAGCATAGAAGAAAAGGTCATTTCAAACATCAGTATTCAAGGACAACTTTAAAACAAATGTGCATATCAGTGGTTGGGGTTAAACTATGGAATTCTGTTTACAATGAGATAAAAGATTGTAAAAATATATTCCAATTGAAAAAATATATAAAGACAGAACAATAAGATCATATGGACAGCCATAAGTGTTTACATTTTGCTTTATATTTATTATTTTACTTATTTTTTGCCTGGTTTTGTATTTTTTTTGTATCATCCCGTGAGGTGTATATTACTTCTTTTGTTTTTTTGTTCGGTTTGTAGCTCGTGTATGTATATATATATATATATATATATATATATATATATATATATATATATATATATATATATATATATATATATATATATATTTGGATTATTATTATTATTATTGTATTATTTTTATTATTCATGTATTTATTTGGTTTCATGAAACCAAATAACTAAAGCCTAAACAGTTATTTTGACTAATTTGTGTTCACAATTCCAACGGAAATCATCTCCTAGTTGTCTACAATCTGTGCGTGTGTGTGTACGTGATCCAGTGCATGTGGCACACCCTAATTCATATGTGCTCTGACCCCCAGCAGTTGTGCTATACACTCATTAGTATTCTGGGTGAGAAGGGGGCTGTTGGCTTTAGTAAGCACAAAATAATAAAGGAACAGACAACCACGCTCTGGAAGTGTGTTGTCACTTAATTGAAGATCGCCTTCATCCAGACGTTACACCATGTGTGCATATGTCCTGCAATATGTCTCCACTGTCCAGTACCTTTCCCCCCCCTAATTGGGCTTTTCAGTCACCCAATTAACTCTGTCAATGCAGATTATATTAGCCGAGGTAGACAAATGTCCGTCTATTGATCCGTATCTGAATCAGCTAACATATCCATCTGTCGACATGATGTGTTTGACTGGCATTAGTTTAAAGTGTGACATGTTCACGCCACACTTAACACTGTGCTATATTGCTTTAGGCTTTAATGGCTGTTAACTTGCTGACATTTTACTCAAATACAAGTAGAAGTACAGATGCCAACATGTACTCAAAAGACATGGCTCTTTGAAGGGAGTCGGAACTTGACGAACTGTTCTTTTCGAAGAGCCATTCAAAATATTGGCTCAGTTTTTTTTTAGAAGTACAGTAATCCATTGTTTATCGCTGTTAATTGGTTCCGGACATCATATCGATTAAGTAATTTCCACGAAGTAGGAATCATTACTTATAATTATGAAGTACAAATGATGATTTATGATTATTGATGAATATATAGTTTGAACATAAAAAAATATAGAATCCTCCAAATATATTTTCAACATTATGACAGCCCTCTAGACATGAAATAACACCCTTTAGTCACCTTTGCACAGTTTTAATCCAATATAGTAATGCTGCCTGAGGATCAGCCAATCGGTGGCCACAATACTGAACAGCGTGATCTGACTGGATTGGCTTCATTTAGTGGCCGATATTACTTTAGTATTGATATCTTTAGTTCATTTAGCAATTGCTATTCATGAAAATGCTTAATTCAGGGAACATTTTGGAAAAAAATCTTGACATTAAAAAAAAAAAAAAAAGCAAGATGTGACAAAGGATGACTGTAAAAAAAAATGTAATCAAGTAACCAATCACTGGTCGCAGTTATAAAATAAGGTTTGGATCAGAATAATTCAAAGTTACACATCATACCAGTCTTTTCTCTATTGATGGGAAGTGTTCCGAAAATAATTAAAGAATCTTTGAAGTCTAGAATGTTGTTTTTTTATGGTAACTATTCCATAAGGTGGTGCCATATCCCATCACATATGCATTTACAAATAAATTACTATTTTGAATTTTGCCTCACCGAAAAAACTTTGTGCATCACAAATACAGAAAAAATATAAAGCCTTAGATATCAATTAATTGAGTAATCGGCTAAAACAGGCTTTATAGGCTCAATGCGTATTTTAGACTTAGACTTAGACTTCCTTTTATTGTCATTCAAATTTGAACTTTACAGTACAGATCATTTTAGGGAAAATAGTTGAAATAAACAAATGTTTTTTGGCTTGTCATAACCTTTATTCTTGTTTTTCCCCAATACATACACATTAACAACATTGAAATTGCACTTTTAGAATGATTTTATTAATAAATAAATAAAAACAACCATCACTCTAATGTGCGCTCTATTGCAGTCGCCGTAAAGACACTATTTCTGCATATTTGAATGCGGCCTGGATTTTATAGGTTTTTAAACTCATTAAACGATTAAATGAAGCAATCAGATGTAAATTGAAACTTTTTCCAATCAAATTAATTGATTTGATTGATTATTTATGGCAATCCTAGTCGAAAATGCAGCCTGCAGCTCATTTCTTATCGGCCTGCGACACATTTTAAAGACTACAAACACACATTCTGGATTAGAACATCCATCCATTTTCAACCGCTTGTCCCTTTTGGGGTCGCGGAGGGTGCTGGAGCCTATCTCAGCTGCATTCGGGCGGAAGGCGGCGTACAACCTGGACAAGTCGGGATTAGAACATTTTACAAAAAAACGAAGAAAAATGCAATTAGCCCTAATCCTCTCAAAAATGGCACCTGACAAACTAAAATGGCCTACAACCTGTGCGTCTGACTGTAGGTTGTTTTTTATGACTTCCGTGCATCTAGCATGTGCACAAATTTCTTGCAAAATATGATACATCTTTCTATTGTGCTTAGGCCCACAAAAAAGGTTTTAGTTGGTGGAATAATATTGCTAGTGCAGTAATAAGACTAAATTAAATACTTCAAGGTGGTTAGATTTAGGGCTGGGTACTTTTCACATTTGAATTGATACGGTACCAATCCCTTATTTTTGAAAGTGAAGCTGTACTGCCTTCTTCTTGCTTCGTTGGCATGGTAAATATGAACATTACCTAGAGGCAGTCCCATTTAGTCCGCTCTCAGTGCTTGACTGCTTGTTTTCTCGCCACGTGCTTGAGCCGGTGCAAGTTTATAACCGGATATGAAGTGTTGTGCAGCATATGGCACCGTTTGATTTTACGTGAATCGGTACTAAGTAGTACCGACGGAGCGCGATCGGTACCTATCAAAGTACCAAATTTGGTATCCATACTTAGATTAAATATTACACTAATTTGTTACTTATAATACAAAACAAATCTAAATTGTGGATATTTGTTCACATAGTTTTGCATATATTGAATTTTAGCTGGGATTGGCTCCAGCACCCCAGTAACCCAAAAGGGACAAGCGGTACAAATGGATGGATGGATGGATGGATGATTGACCTACATTGTATTGGTTTTATCTTAAATGTACAAAATGTATCAAACCGCACACGTATCTTTCAATTATTTTGTATGCAGCCCTCGCTGGAAAAATTGTGGACATCCCTGCAGTACAGTGTAGGACAGTAGGGTGCAGAGAGTCATAGTACAGAATTTGAAATTATTTTTTTTAAAGTTACACCTTAATAGAAGTGTCGTGATATCGTCAATAATTCAACGATTCAATTCGGAGAAGTCTGATTCGACTATGACTGAAGATCATTTGAATCAGTTTTCTTTCATTCATGGAAGAGAGGCCAGTTGAGTACCCGAGCAGGTGAGTTGGGAGGGTGTTCTGGCAAAGGTAACGGTCCTTCTTCCTGTTTACCTAAGGACACTTTCCAACTTGGGAATGACATCAGATCGGCCTGTGAATTCTGTTAAAAATACTTGGTAAAGACTACCATTTTTGCAGAAGATTCCTAAAAACAGTTGAGCGCTGTCATATACTGTATGGATGTCCAATCTTGCTGACTGCAAAATAGGTTTACCTTCAGGTACTAATAATGTACTTGTGGTTATAGGTTCCGCCCTGAGATTGGTAGGTCGTGAGTTCAAACCCCGACCGAGTCATACCAAAGACTATAAAAATGGGACCCATTGCCTCCCTGCTTGGCACTCAGCATCAAGGGTTGGAATTGGGGGTTAAATCACCAAAATGATTCCCGAGCATGGCAACCGCTGCTGCTCACTGCTCCCCTCACCTCCCAGGGGGTGGAACAAGGGGATGGGTCAAATGTAGAGGGTAATTTCGCCACACCTAGTGTGTGTGTGACTATCAGTGGTAGTTTAACTTTAACTTTGACCTAACCTAACCAAAGATGATTTTTTACTAGCTTTATAGCAGTAGGTCATTAAAAACAGCAGATTCTCAGGAATATACAAAATAAGAATAATAGTGAAGGGAGAAATCTGCGCCCCTGGTCCTTAGCTTTTTGTAAATGGGGCCACCAAAATAATTTCGTTGAATATCCCTACTCTAGATAGTGAAGTCTAAGCATCTTGATACGAGGAACCCAACAAAACCATTTGATTTCTACTGTGTTTCTCTGAGTGAGTGAGTGAGTGAGTGAGTGAGTGAGTGAATTATATTTATATAGCGCTTTTCTCTAGTGACTCAAAGCACTTTTACATAGTGAAACCCAATATCTAAGTTACATTTAAACCAGTGTGGGTGGCACTGGGAGCAGGTGGGTAAAGTGTCTTGCCCAAGGACACAACGGCAGTGACTGGATGGCGGAAGCAGGGATCGGACCTGGAACCCTCAAGTTGCTGGCACGGCCACTCTACCAACCGAGCTATACCGCCCCAAAACCTCTGAGTGTTTTAGTCGTTTTGCAAAAAGTCGTTTTGCAAAAAGTCACAAATGGGTTAGGGTTAGGGTTTGACTATGAAAATCCTTAGCCAAAGTATTTTGTAAACAATTGTTTGTCTCATTGGAGGTACACATCATAATTCAACACCTTGTTAGCACTGCCACTTTGATGGCAGCAGAGTCTGACCATAATGGCCCTTATTGTATGATTTAAGAAGCATATCCATTACACCACACACTCACAGACACTTTCACCGCACCGTGGGTTAACACCATCTGCTGCCGATCAGGAAACACCAGCTTTGCACAAGTCAATGTCTCTAATTATCTACCTCGACCAAAGGGAGGCCGGTCCCCACTAATCTCCACAATGTGTTCTGCTTCCCATTCCCACCTGTGTCCCCATACAAGGGGGGCCTTGCGTGGGAGGACCTCAGGGCTCTGTGTCAGGGGACCAGGTGATGCAGCAATGCCTGTCCCCACGCCAGAAGCTCCACTGCTCGGTTTGGCTGGCAGCTGCCTCCCCCCACTGAGACATCCCACAGCTGACAATCCCCCAGCACTGACAGGGGCTCTTTACTGTGTCAATAGCCTCATATATTAGAGTTAACCGCCTTTGTGGTGAGTGAGGGTGTCAGGCTTTTTGGCCTGACAGCGCTTGTTACCATGATGAACTGTAGATTGAATGGAGGGGGTCTGTGTCCCAGGCACGAGAGCTCCGACTCCTCCGGTCTTTGTGTCCCACGCATGGCTATTGTTCATCCCCATTCAGGGCTCTCAGGAGAGGGCGGCAGGCGAGAATGAGTTACATCTCTTCATTTCTCCCCTGATCTGCAGCTCATCTGTCAGCCGTGGGAGGATAAGCATGTATTTTACACGCTTGATTTGTTGCTAAGTGAAGGCAGGTCATTGTTGTGTTGTTTGCCTAAATCATGTCCATGGTAATCGCTGTGTTTGAAATTTAGCTGATGAATCATTTCTACTTATAGAAATATATTTTCACATTTTCTATGTTTAAAGCAACATTAACTAAGCTGATCAAACATTTATGCTAATACTGAAGTCATTAGAGGCAGAGACAAATGGTCGGCCCGAGAGCTCCAAGACGTGGCTCCTACTTCCCTGGCCTGTGTCAGACAAAAGTGACGCGCCGTCCTGGCGCCTGCGTCGTCCTTTCATCTCTTACACCCTGTTGAGGTAAAGATGGATGGTCCCTTGGTGCAAGAACGCCTGCACATTCAGCGTCTGTGTTGTCACCCTTCTGTCCCTGCTTTGCTCTTTAAGAGGTCAGGGCTTCAAAGCTGGTTAGCAACCAATGACAACATGAATTATATGAGCTGCACGTATAGATGTTTGTTTTGGAAAAATGGACCAAGAAGAATGTAACAGGTCATCAGTCAAGAGTATGATAAAGAATTTAATTTAGGAAAATAGAAATCCTGTACAAAAAGACACACAAGAGTCAACTCTTTTAACATTATTTCTTCAACATTCATCATAAGATAAATTACAGCGTTTGCTACTCCACTAAAATACCTTGTGCATTTCGAATATTTCTCTTAAAGCAATGCAGAAGAGATCATCCATAAAAATAGCAGCAGTTTACATGGCAGAAAATGCACATACATCATATACAATATAAGTCATCAGGTCCACAGTTTAAGTTGCTTGGTTTTAGTTTTTTTTTACAGTTTGTTCATTGCCAGGCTGTGCAATGAAGACGTTGGTACGGGCAAAGTTTGGCACAGAGAGCAGGGGCAAGGCATGCCGGGGAAGTGTCTGTAAGAGCTGGTCAGGTGGAGGGGGTCCTTCAGAAGGCCCTGGACCGGAGCGTGGAAACCAAGGAAGCTAGTGGTTGGGGGTGAGTGTGGGGTTGGAGTTGTCACTGAAGTTGGTGCATGATGCTGGGTGGAGCCCACCAGAGAGTGCAGGGACTGGGCCAGAGGATGCAAGGGCAGGTGGGCAGGTGGTGCTGCAGTGGTAATGGCGGCGTGGGCGACTGTGCGACTCTGGACGGCAGCGCTTGCGCCGTACGCGTCTCCCACCAGCTTCTTCATCTCCTCCAAAGAGCTGGACAGCATAAGAATATAGTTTCTGGCCAGCAGCAAGGTAGATATTTTAGACAGCTTGCGGACCGACGGGCCATGAGCATAGGGCATGACTTCCCTCAAGCCATCCATGGCCTGGTTCAGATCGTGCATCCTCTTCCTCTCCCGACTGTTCACTTTCAGTCTCAAGTCTTGCACCTCTTCCTTGCTGGGCTGAGATCGACTTTTGGGCTTTCCGTCCGTGCGGCTCGGGTCGGCGTCTCTGTCTGCTCGGTTGTCTTGGCAGTACGTCTGAAACATCTTGTTGGAGAAGAAGCTCCTGGCTGAGTCATCCACAACTAGGTCTGGGGATGAAGAACGGCTGCTGGTGGAACCGGCATCAGAATCCATTTTGATTTAAGCAAGGAAAAAAAGCTAATTTGTCCAAAATGTAACTTTTCAAATGCTTCCTAGTCTGTTCCTGCTGAAGTGCAGCCACAGTCTCCCTTCACTTTTTTTCAGTCTGATGACCAGTCTGTCTTAACTGTCACCCTCTGGGACAAGTGGGGTGTATTTATACCACCACCACAACAAAGGAACAATACACTGCATAATGAGACACTTAGAGCCACAGCCAATTGCAGAGGGGACACATGTTCACCCCCCAACACACACAAGTTGTCGTGAAGCCCCCATTTTTACCTTCCCACACCCACATTTAACACCCCCGCCCCATCACCATCACCACCACAGATGAACACCAACACATTTAATCAGATGTGTTAAGCTCCTAAGCATTTCAGTAGGATAGCTAAAACGTTCATTAGAAACATCGTAATGTTTTGCATATTATACAGCAAAGGGTCAGCAGATTTTTAAAACAAATGATACATTTTAGCATTCAAGCATAAAAATGGCTAAATAAACAAAAAATAGATGAGACCAAACCAATCATGTCATGCTGTTTAGTATTGTGGCCACAGATTGGCTGAGCCTCAGGCAGACTGATTACTATTTGTTAGTTCGTTAGTGACTTTTATTTAAACTAGAAGTAGATCCAGTGATATTCACAATCTCTTTTGCAAATAGGTCCTCATGGCTAAATTAGCAGCACAAATAAATTTTACATAAAACACATGTAAAAACACCACAAAATACAAATAAAAACAAACATTACCCAGACAATTACATTTGTAAATAACAATAATACGCCATTATCAGCATTCAGACAGAGGACTGACAATAACATTAAAAGCAGATTGCAGACCTTCTGTGGAACTTGCTAATGGCGATGCAATACAAAAGAGTGTCGTCCGCACAAAAATGAAATTTGGCGCAGGTTGCATCATGACACAAGACATTGATATAGACAGCAAATAAAATGTAACCCAATATAAACTCCCAGGGTACGCCATTTTGAATAACCAACACACACCATCAACCAGAAGTGTTCCACAACTCATTTACCAAACCACTTGTTTTATTGGATTAAAAGTGTCTAAAGATGACTAAAGGGTGTTATTTCATGTATAGAGGGTTCTCATTAATTGCAAAATGCATTACAAGGTCGTAAACAGGTTTTTTCCATGCCTGAAAATACTTGATAAATGATTACTACTTTACAGAAATTCATTTATCCATGTCATGTTCGGAAACAATTAACAGCAATAAACGAGGATTACTGTAATCATGATAATAATATTTGAACAAATGCACATACATCTTGAACAAAATAACTTATTCCAGGGAAATCTTACCTGGATTTTTAACTGTGAAAAAAAAGTGAATTATGACATCATTATTATTATATTTTTATTGCCCTACTATGCAAAACCAAGTTTTCTATTAGTACCTGTTTTTGTGTATTTGGGATCTGCATAGTACCAAAAATGTTGAATCAAACCATGCAGACATGGGGGAGATATTTATGAAACAATCTTGCCTTCCTTCATACTTTCTCTGAACGAACCTTTTAGAATTTGCACAACTTGTGATGTTTTCCTAACATGTGACGTCAGCGGATCGCTCCATACCTGTATATGGTAAAGTTTTACACGAAGAGCTTTGCGCCAGTCCACCACTGTCGTCAGACACTGGCGAGAATAAGTTCCTTCTTTTTCTCTATTTTCTTGCTTTAGGAGAGAAAGGCTCATACATGAACATGCATCCTGGGCCTATTATAAAGTAGTGTATAGGTCTAACATATTTCTCAGTGGACTCAATATAGAAGCGCTAAAAACTACAACGTGACTGATGGGGAGAAAATGTAGTCGAAGTGGAGGCACATAAATAGGACCACCCACAAAACGGCGTATTTTGAAGAGAAAGCGGTTTGAAGATGACAGGTAAAACATAATCTATTTTGACCAAAGAACCACCATGACATTATATGTAGACCACAAGGAAGTGTTTTAAATGTAGAAAAAATATCATAATATTATATGAACCCCTTAAATTTGACCTTGAACTTCACTAATATGTCACTATGTTCTGATAATAATGATCACATATAATCATAATAATAATAATATCCAAACAAATGCACATAAACATTGAAAACAATTAACTTTCATACAGTAATTCTTAATAGATAATTTACTGTATATTATAAACATCTCATAGGTGGTAAAGGTATGTGTATGTAAATACAGTGATGCCTCTCAGAGTGTTGTTTAGGTACCATATCTAAATAAGGCATAATATACTGTCCACTGTATCTGGCGGCAAAAGTAATGTGTTACTGTAATACAACCACATTTTTCATTAGCAAGTAATCAAACGTGTTAATATTTCCAAACCATTAATCAGATTAAATATACTAATTCATGTCTTTGTGCGTTACTATTGTCATTTTCAATTTATTGTCAGTTCGAATATAGATCTTTGAGTCTGCTTCTTGATAGATTTGTTTGGCTGCACTGTTACTTATTACTTCTATATTATAATCACCATCACCATTACTTACTTCTGCCACAGTATACAGTATATTTATTTATGTACAGGACAGTACATGTGTTGTTATTGTTACACTATTTATCATAAAAATGCTTAAACAAAACATATTTAAAAAAAGACATGGAGTGGAAAAACAACTCGTTGAGTTGCTGACAGTTTGGTTACCCCCAATTCAAAAATCCCATCTGCTCCCCTGATGTAATACATACTCAGGAGCAAGCAACATAAACATAAAAATCAATGGAGGGAAGAGAGAGAGGGGCATATTCTAGTTAGAAATAAAGTCTTTATTTTGACTTTTTGTTAGCTCAGTTCATTGAAAACTACACAATATTGCCAAAAGTATTTGACCACCTGCCTTGACTCACATAGGATCTTGAAGTGCTATCCCATTCCTAACCCATAGGGTTCAATATGATGTCGGTCAACCTTTTGCTGCTATTAAAACTTCAACTCTTCTGGGAAGGCTGTCCACAAGGTTGCCGAGTGTGTTTATAGAAATTTTCGACCATTCTTCCAAACGCGCATTGGTGAGGTCACACACTGATGTTGGTCGAGAAGGCCTGGCTCTTAGTCTCCATTATAATTCATCCCAAAGGTGTTCTATCGGGTTCAGGTCAGGACTCTGTGCAGGCCAGTCAAGTTCATCCACACAAGACTCTGTCATCCATGACTGTGCACTTGTGCACAGTCATGTTAGAATAGGAAGGGGCCCTCTCCAAACTGTTCCCACAAGGTTGGGAGCATGGAATTGTCCAAAATGTTTTGGTATCCTGGAGCATTGAAAGTTCCTTTCACTGGAACTTAGGGGCCAAGCCCAACTCCTGAAAAACAACCCCACACCATAATTCCTCCTCCACCAAATGTCACACTCGGCACAATGCAGTCAAAAATGTAGCGTTCTCCTGGCAACCTCCGAGGCCAGACTCGTCCATCAGATTGCCAGATGGAAAAGTGTGATTCATTACTTCAGGGAACGCATCTCCACTGCTCTAGAGTCCAGTGGCGACGTGCTTTACACCACTGCATCCCACGCTTTGCATTGGACCTGGTGATGTATGGCTTAGATGCAGCTGTTCGGCCATGGAAACCCATTCCATGAAGCTCTCTGCGTACTGTACGTGGGCTAAATGGAAGGTCACATGAAGTTTGGAGCTCTGTAGCAACTGACCGTGCAGAAAGACGGCGGCTTCTTTGCACTATGCGCTTCAGCATCCGCTGACCCCTCTCTGTCAGTTTACGTGGCCTACCACTTTGTGGCTGAGTTGCTGTTGTTCCTAAACTCTTCCATTTTCTTATAATAAAGCCGACAGTTGACTTTGGAATATTTAGGAGCGAGGACATTTCATGACTTGTTGCACAGGTGGCATCCTATGACAGTTCCACGCTGGAAATCACTGAGCTCCTGAGACCGGCCCATTCTTTCACAAATGTTTGTAGAAACAGTCACTATGCCTAAGTGCTTGATTTTATACACCTGGGGCCAGGCCAAGTGATTAGGACACCTGATTCTTGATTCTGATCATTTGGATGTGTGGCCAAATACTTTTGGCAATATAGTGTATGTGCTGGCGGCAAAATGTAACAAATTATGAAACTTGGAATCTAACTTAGTTATTACTCTTAAATTAAAGTGATCACTAAAGTAACCAAGTTACTGTTTAAAGGAGTAATCCGATTAGTTTTTCAAAGTAACCGTGGCAACGCTGTGTGAATATTGTTGGGGAAGGGGGTTCATAGCTTTCATAGGATTAAAATGGCCCATGAATCCTAAAGTTTATATAATACATTTACAGTAACTAAGTGAAATACAGTTTTTACAATTCTTATTGTAAAAACATATTTATAGATATTGACATACAGTATATGCCTTGTAAGAAAGTGTTTTACATAATCAGAATGTTTCTTTTGTTGTCTTTACTGTACATCTAAGCTTTTGTACTTGTTCTCTCTGAGTACACATACTATGTTATATTTCATTCATTTGATGATTTTTTACATGCTTATGTCAGACAATGAAAGCAAAGTAAAAGTGAGAGTGTCGACCTACAATCAAACAGACAACCTTATTGCCCTGCACCATAGCACCAGATATATGATGCCTCGAAGGCCTTATTTACATATGGTTCCTATGCAACACCCTGAAAGGCATGAAGCACCATATGAGGCGCTTGAACATGTAAAGAGCAGCGTTAATGGCAGACTAGATACAATTCAACCAGAAGCTCAAGACAAAGAGGGTCGGATAAATTTGACTTGGTCCTCCAAACTGTCTGCGAAATTGCATCACTATCACAAGAAGGGGGTCCTTTAAGAAAGGAGGAGGTAGTTAAAAAGATACTAAGGAGCGGGCAGGGCATTGTCGTCCCTAATTCAACCATAAAGCTACTTGCACTCTCACATCCACACAATGTTGCTTTTGAATAACACAATTGTATAACAGCACAATCCTCAATAAAAATATTTATATTTGTGACGTATGACTTTCCATCAAACATTCATCTGTACATCAGATGTGAAGACTGGATCGATCACAGATTCATGCTTTAGTGGTTGTGTGTCTACAGTCTATAGAAAGAAGTATCAGACCCAAGGCTCGAGGGCCAGATCTGGCCCACTGCATCATTTAGTGTAGCCGGACACTTCATTTTATGTGGCCTGCCATATCATTTAAAGTGACCCGCCACATCATTTAAGATGGCCCGCCACATTATTCAATGTGGTCTGCTACATTGTCTAACCTGGCCCACTACATCATTTAAGGTGATTCGCCACGTCAATAAATGTGGTCATCCCATCATTTAAAATGGGCCGCTACATCATCTAATGTGATGTTCCAAATAATTTAATGGGGTCTGCCACATAACTTAATGTGGTCCACCACCTCATATAATGTGGCCAGCCATGTCATTCAATGTGGTCTACCCCATAATTTGCTGTGGTCTGCCATACCATTTGATGTGGTCTGCCTCACAATTTAGTAAAAGTGGCTGTCTGTGGGCAACCATAATTGCGATGTGGTTTTGTTTCTACAACACACATGTCAAGCTCAAGGCATGGGGGCCATATCTGGCCTGCTACTTCATGTAAAGTGGCCTACCACATCATTTAACATGAACTGCCAAATCATTTAATGTGGTCCAAACATGCTTTAAAGTAGTCCACCGCATCATTGTATTTGGTCTGCCACATCAATCAATGTGGCCCTCCGAGGACAAGCATAATTGCGATGTGTCCCTCAATAAAAACAAGTTTAACACACCTGGTCTAAAGAGTATATTTTACTGTTCAGCTCAAGAATTTCCTCCCGAGCAGCGTAAACCCTTGTTTATACTGCATATACCCAAAAGAAGACATTCCTCTGACAGTGTGTTTGTCAGTGCTGCATCACGATTGTTCCATAAACAACTGACCACAAACTTTGAAAGTCTTTAATAGCATTGTTAAAGTGGTTACTTCATTGACCCACGGCACATCTCCTGTGATGCTGTGTTAGATTCACTCTATTATGTGTGCTCCTCAAACACAAGACTAGAAATCAAGGGGGCCCAGAGGACCCCCCACTGGAGCTTCATCAGGGTTCCCCACAGGCAGCTTTGCCCCTGCCAACATTTAGTGATATTATAATTGGAGAACCTTGGGCAACAACATTGGCCGTTTATTTGGAGCATATGGATTTTCCCATCGTTAGGCTTAGCGCCAACATAGGCTGCTGGATTTCCCCCTCGCTAATTGGGTCAGAGCCTAATTAACTATGTCGGACACAATGGTCTGGGTTTCATTCTCTACGGTCTTTTCAGACCTCTCAATGGCTGGATCTGTGGTACAGTTTTTCTTGTGTTTTGACACACTCCAACGTCGATGCCTGTCAAACGGTGCTTCGCATTTATCAGACTGTACATGAGGTAAAATCAAGGAGAATATCACTTATAAACTTTGAATAGCTTTGTACGAAATGAAGAGTTTCTATCCGCTCATAGATCATTGTTAGGGGCTTAATAAATAAATAAAATGTAATCAATCGCTCTTTTCAGATATATATGCATGAGTCAAATAAATCCCATTCTACTGCTCTGTCTTATTCTTATTCATGTGTTTGCAGAGGCAACGGGCCACACAGAGAGACACAAGGGTCTCTGAGTTTTGCATTTTACAAATGAATGCATAGCCACCCTCATGTTTCCACATAATCCTTCAGTTTTTAACCCCCCCATTTGGCTGTTTGACTTTCTTCTCTGCGCGGCACCTTTCATGACCTTCCGTCCAATTGGAGTGCTGCGTGACAGACGTTCTTAAGGTTTAGAGACCCTTTTTCTTCTATCACATAGGGTGCACGCCATTGAAAGTGTTCAGGTGACCAGAAAATGAGGGTATTATCACAGGCATATGCTTGTAGCGACAGAGGATCAGGCGAGATTAAGGCCTATCATGGCTCAATAAAGCGCTAAGCTGAAGGACAAACTTGCAGTGTGGACCAAAAGGCTTCCTTCACACTCTGTTGGCTATTGTTGAACAGGATCAGTAGCTACATCTTATGTACATGCACATTGGGCTTTTATCTTGGCATGTGGTCGAGAGCAGTCCCCTTGGAAAACTTTCAGCTACATTTTTTTTTTTTTACCATTTTGATTGTAACGGAATTGACATGGAAACGATAGAAAGGTTATTTTAGGAGATTTCAGAACCATTAATGTATATCAGCAACCTATGATTTTAAACAGGAAAATTCCCAAACTAAATGAAAATATCAAAAGTTTTACCAATTGATACGACTGGAGACAAACACCCGTTTACAAACAATGGACTGGTTTTCTTACTTTCACAATTTGCTGAATTATTGAAAAATGATTGCACAACATATTGGACATATTCATCAATAAAAGTGGAACACTCACAAATAACCAATATGAATACAAAGCCAACATTTCAACATTGATGCCATTAATCGAAAAAACGGAGGAAACAACAAAGCAATAGAAAGTAAGTGTTTTTGACCTAACAAAAGCATTGCACACAATTAATCATAATATCTTAATTAACAAACTAGAACGGTATGGCATCAGAGGGCTGGTCTTGAACTGGGTAAGAAGCTACATAACCAACAGGAAGCAATACGTGAAGCTAAGCGATCACACACCTACAGCTCTAAATATATCTTGCAGCATACCCCAGGGATCAATTCTAGGACCAAAATAGTTCCGTCGTTTGTAAAGTTTCAAAGGACTTATTTGCATACGATACAGCAGCATTTTATTCAGTAGACAACGCACAGAAGCTGATAAAAATAGTAACAGAATAAATCATTCAATTTAAGATATAGTTTGACAAAAACAGAATCTCAGCTATGCGGGAACAGATGAAGAGAAAGTCATACATAAATATAAATAGATGGTGTAGACATTGACAGGGTAGAGAAAAATCAGATTTTTGGGTGAATTAATAGATGATAAAATGAATTGGAAATCTCATATAAAAAATATAAGACATAGATGACAAGAAATGCTTCAATAATGAATAAAGCAAAATATGTTCTGGACCAAAAAATTACTCAATATTCTCTACTACTCGTTAATGTTACCATATATGAGTTATAGTGTTGAAATATAGGGAAATAACTACACAAGTGTGCTTCATTTACTAACAGTGTTACAAAAAAGTTTTTCTTGCCCTGATTGTGGGATCTGAGCCGAGGATGTTGTTGTTGCTTGTGCAGCCCTTTGAGACATTTGTGATTATGGACTAAACAAGTCAACTTTGATTGATTGATTCATTGAATGTGATCTCATTGTGTAAATCAAAACATACTTAATAATTCATGTGAACTACATTGATATGTTTGTTTTACAAATTGAGCACAGCAAATGAACAAACAACTGGGAGGAATTGCTATGATATGGAAAAGGTAGAATTAAATAAGCTCTTCTCCTTCCTACTCTTTTTTTGGACCTGTTGTAATGAAAAACTGGAAATATGTGATGTACCATATTGAAATTGTACGCATGTCCAAAATAAACTAAAACTATATTAATAACGTGTTTCTTTTTTTCATCAGTTTTACGTTAATATTAAAGTTTTGAGATTAAGTTCCTTGACAGCATTTGATTTGAATTATCACTACTCTTAACATGTCTCACGTTGAGTTGTAGTCTCAAAGTAAAATGTATAAAGTTGTTTCACAACCAGTCTAAACGGGATGACAAGTGTTCCAGCGAACAATGTATCCGCTTGAACAAACTGCACTGTGATTTATTCATTTAAACCGTTGGCAACAATTGCATTATTTCAGCGAAGACAAAAAGGCACAAAAGTGCTATGAAAATCTTCTTGGATGTTTATGAGTCACTTAAAAGTCCAATAACTTTCCCTCCCTTCTTTAAGGGGCCGCAGAGGATCACATGCTGAGGGGCGCTGCAGGGCAAGGGGTACCAGGAGGAGTGCCGATTATGAGCGGGATAAAAGGAATCCATGGCTTGTCCTCTCAGGTTGTATGGGTTCAGTCAGCAGGCTGTCCCATACACTGGCCTGCTCCATGCTGACAGAACTTCATAAATTACCCCACAATTACCCCGGGGAAGACCGAGTGAGGAAAGACTGCCCTGAGGGCGAAAGAGTGAAAGGAGCAGTTGCCGAGCAGGCCTCCATCAGGAGGCGCAGGGCCCTGATCCAGATGTTGGCCTTCAGGTTGTAGATTTCCAAATGATGCTTTCTTCCCTGAGACTGTCACTACACGTTTAATTTGCTAATTTGTCAGCATGAAACATATAAATAATAATATACTATAATATAATATGTAGTTGTAGTACAGTAGTATAGTAGTACCTCAACTTACGAGCTTGATGGTTCTGTGACTCTGAACTAGGGTTGTACGGCATACCCTAATACCGCAATACTAATGAATCATATTCGGTACAATACCACCTCTAAAAAGTGCATTTATTTCAAGTATCAACCCTGTAGGACAAGTGATAGCTAAATATGATTGACTCCACAGAACAGGACCCCGGACTCATAACAATGGATTTGCTACAAGAGGTCTATAGAGACAAAGATAAAGTCAAGATTTCACCACGTCCAATCATTATTTATTAGGACAATCTTCTTAACTTTGAACACACTACACACACGTGAATGATGGCCATAATTAGTCAACAGCCATACATGTCACGCTAAGGGTGGCGTATGAACAACGCCAACACTGTCATAAACAGGTGCCATATAATGAAACCACTCTAAACAACAATGACAAACACATTTTGGGAGAATATTGATTTTCTACCACCTGTCCTTAATAAACAACATTAATATTATAATTAATAATTAATTAAATAATTAATGTCATCAATAAACTTAATGACACAATATGTTACTGTATACGTCAGCAGCTAAATTAGGAGTCTTTGTTTGTTTACTTACTACTGAAAGACAAGTTGTCTTGTATATTCACTATTTTATTTAAGGACAAACTTGCAATAATAAACATAAATTAATAAAATAAAGTCATTAATGACATTTTTTGTGGTCCCCTTTATTTACAAAAGTACAAAAAAGTACCGAAATACATTATGGTACCGGTACCGGTACCAAAATATTGGTATCGGGACAACAATACTCTGAACTCAAACGCCAATCTTCAATTAAAATTAATTAAGTGGTGTTTGTACCCCACCACACACACACACACACGCACACACACACACACGCACACACACGCACACACACACACACACACGCACACACACACACAAACACACACGCACACACACCCACCACTCAAACAGCACAATTTTAACATGTATCATGCCTTTTAAAAATAATAACACACTTTTAAATAATGCCTATTGTATGAGAAACAATACAACAGAATGTTGTGACGACCTGTCACGTCAGGTGTCACATGTTCCGTTTCTTTTTGTGTTTATTTCCTAGTCAGCCCTCTTATTTTAGTACTACTTCCTGTTTGTCTCCCTGAGCGCTGTTTGGCAGCCTGACCACACCAGGTCATGGTTGCTAATCAGCTGGCTTCTATTTAAAGTTAAAGTTAAAGTACCAATGATTGTCACACACACACGAGGTGTGGCGAAATTCATCTCTGCATTTGACTTATCACCCTTGATCTCCCCCTGGGAGGTGAGGGGAGCAGTGAGCAGCAGCGGTGGCCGCGCCTGGGAATCATTTTTGGTGATTTAACCCCCAATTCCAACCCTTGATGCTGAGTGTCAAGCAGGGAGGTAATGGGTCCCATTTTTATAGTCTTTGGTATGACTCGGCCGGGGTTTGAACTCACAACCCACCGATCTCAGGGCGGCCACTCCGTGTGATAATGAGTGATTTATATTTATATAGCGCTTTTCTCTAGTGACTCAAAGCGCTTTTACGTAGTGCAACCCAATATCAAAGTTACATTTAAACCAATATGGGTGGCACTGGGAGCAGGTGGGTAAAGTGTCTTGCCCAAGGACAAAACGGTAGTGACTAGGATGGCAGAAGCGGGGATCGAACCTGGAACCCTCAAGTTGCTGGCATGACCACTCCACCAACCGAGCTATACCGCCCCATGCTGCTTATGCCTCCGCACACTTCCCTGCTGCACCTTGTGCATTTTGTGAAAATTAAAAAGTTAAAGTTAAAGTTAAAGTACCAATGATTGTCACACACACACTAGGTGTGGCGAGATTATTCTCTGCATTTGACCCATCACCCTTGATCACCCCCTGGGAGGTGAGGGGAGCAGTGGGCAGCAGCGGTGGCCGCGCCCGGGAATCATTTTGGTGATTTAACCCCCAATTCCAACCCTTGATGCTGAGTGCCAAGCAGGGAGGTAATGGGTCCCATTTTTATAGTCTTTGGTATGACTCGGCCGGGGTTTGAACTCACAACCTACCGATCTCAGGGCGGACACTCTAACCACTAGGCCACTGAGTAGGAAAAGATTATACCTGCATTTCGTCCTCCTGTCTCCTGTATCTTGGGGTCACAACTACTGAAGCCCTGCGAGTTCCGTACAGAACGTATTACTAACAACTACAGTAGTTTTATTAAGTAATATGTAATAATAATAGGTAATAGGTAATAATTTAACCTACTCAGTGGCCTAGTGGTTAGAGTGTCCGCCCTGAGATCGGTAGGTTGTGAGTTCAAACCCCGGCGGAGTCATACCAAAGACTATAAAAATTGGACCCATTACCTCCCTGCTTGGCACTCAGCATCAAGGGTTGGAATTGAGGGTTAAATCACCAAAATGATTCCCGGGCGCGGCCACCGCTGCTGCCCACTGCTCCCCTCACCTCCCAGGGGGTGATCAAGGGTGATGGGTCAAATGCAGAGAATAATCTCGCCACACCTAGTGTGTGTGTGACAATCATTGGTACTTTAACTTTAACTTTAATGTACAACATTTACCTTGGAGAGTGGACTATAAGGTAGTGCCTTCCAGTTGCTTCTAAATCAATCACACCATCAGCAGCTTCTCCATATTTCCAAGGATAAATGACACGCTCGAACTGCTTTGCCGAGTTACACGCTAAAAAGAAATAACACAAATTAATAACAAAACATTTGCAAAAAAGGTGAAATCCTTATATTATATTATATCATATTATATTACATCATTATATTAATGTGTCCACAATAGACTCAAATAGAGACACCTGGTTGCCAGGGTTGGCCCTACATGCCCTGACGTGCAAGAGGACTAAAGAAATAAATATTATATTATACTAATATATATATATATATGTATATATATATATATATATAGTAGTTTGGGGACCCCTGTTACACCAACTAATGGCAGGGATGCCGTGAGGAACTCGCATGGCTGCAGTTGTAGTGACCCCAAGATGCAGGAACCAGGAGAGTGATGGGCAGGTAAGATGATTTTAATATAATAAACAGAAAAGTAAGCAGTCGTGCATGCAAGGTCCGAAACAGATCAATCCTCGAGCGCTGAGGAGCACGCGGGGCTGCCATAAAATAGAAGCCTGCTGATTAGCACCAGGTGTGGCCCGGCTGCCAATCAACAGCAGGTGAGGGGAAAACAGCGCTCAGCGGAGACATGCAGAAAACGGAAATAAAAATAAGAGCAGTGATAGGAAATAAACACAAAACAAGGAAACACAATCAGAAATGGATAGACAGATCGTCACAGATGCTTGGAACTCTGAAACCTTAAAGCATAACAATAAGCCGAGAGAGACAGCTCTTTTACTTAAAACTCTCTTAAATCGGGGCACTTTTGAGTAAAGGTACAACTGTAGTAGCAATATTCTTGACTATTGTCGCCGCCTTTCTATGGAAGAAGAATTGTCTCACATCAACTTATATATATCAATATGATATCAATACATATGCATATATTATAAATATACAAATACAAATACAAATGTGATATACAAATAAATAAATAATTTGTATAAATAAATGCGTATTTGTAAATATATTTTTGAGATTTGAAAATATATACAAATATAATGTATAAATATAAAAATGTGACATACAAATAACTCAATAATTTGTATAATTACACATTTATTTATACACATTATTTATTTATTTGTATATCACATTTGTATTTGTATATTTATTAATATATGTATTAATAATCATATTGATATATGTAAGTTGATGTGAGACAATTCTACTTCCATACCTTTCTAAGTGATATGTTTCACAAAGTAACCTTTTTTTTTGTTTAGCGCTAACTTGACTTATAATGCAATACATGTTTGCAAATACGATTATGAGAATGTGGTAGGTCTATCTTTATTAATACAAAACTAACAAACCAGAAAACACACACACTTCCGCGCACACACAGCCACACACACTGACCGTGTCTTCGGCAACATGCGTGTCACACTTTTGAACAGTTGGCCACTCACTGAGGCATGAGGGCGGCATTGTGTCGGGAGTCCGGAGACTTCTGCTACTTTTTTAACACCTCCCCCCCTTCTAGAACCCCCACCTCACCCCTGTCTCCTTCATGCCCCCCGCCCCCTTGTCTGTGGTATCTTGTGGAAATGGGGGACCTGCTCACCCAAATAATCTTCCACCCCAAAGCCCAGGCACGGCTGCTGCTTTCATCAGCACCATTGTTTCAGTCTGTTACCGCCGCTTGTGCTCCCTCACCACGGCAACACACACTCCCCCCACAACCCCCCCCTGTCTCTGTCCCATCTGTGGATAGGCCTGCCATGTGTCTATTCAGAAGGGTGCCGGCGGCAACACAACTGTATGTGGAAAGTACATGATGCTGTCCTTTTGTGTGGCCCTCTGTCTCCAGCTACTTACCGCTGACCCTGGGGTCACCGCAAACAATAACCTGAATGTTGGTGGCCACTGGCCGTCCTCATTGACGCATGATTGACGAGCTGATCAATGGTCCATGGGAGTGTGTGTGTCTACTTGTTTGGCTTTTATACAGCCTGTGCAGACCCACTGAATTAAGCGTGTCTGTTTCTTTAAGTATTCCCCTTTAGGAAGGCATCAGGCTAGTTAGTGACACACAATTGATTTCTTTTTTTTGCTTTTCTGTTTAGTCTAAATGAATAACCACAATTTAGTTGGCACACACACGCGCCTTGTGATTGACAACATTCCAAAAATGTTAACACTAAGTGGCAACCTTGAAAGGCAGACTTTTATTTTCATTGTAACAACCAAATTGGCATTCTGCAGCTTCTGATTATTATTTTTTTAGATATATTTTGCATATAGGATGTCTTTTTTTTTTGTCCTGTCCAGCTTCTCAGGCAAATCATATAGTTGATGTAGATGCCCATATCGGCTGTTCAGATTTACTTTACAAAAGAGAAGTGTAGGATACTTCTCTTTTTGCCTTATTTGCATTTGACTTTACTAAATGTATTTATATTATCATTTGGTGCAACCGGGCCAGAGCAGGACAGGATATCTTTTTTTTTTAAATTCTGCCCATTTTTTCATGTGACACACATTCACTCCGTGAGTCACTCTAGAGACTCAAGTACCGTATTTTTCGGAGTATAAGTTGCACCGGAGTATAAGTAGCACCTGCCCAAAATGCATAATAAAAAACGAAAAAAACATATATAAGTCGCACTATGAACTATGAAAAAAACTGCGACTTATAGTCCGAAAAATACGGTAGGTGATTTCTCATGCACATTAAAACCTAAATCACATATGATGGGATCTGAATGCTGATGAGGAAATCTGTGACACATCATTCAGTGTTAAAAATAGATACTATTTATTTATTTATTTTTTAAATATTTTTGTATTTATTTATTTATTTTAATTTTTTTAATATGTTTTTCCATTTTGGGATTGTATTTACTTATCTATGTATTTATTTAAAATACAGGAGTGACTCTCAATATAAGGCACAAAATACAGACAAGTTATGGCCCTATGCATCATCATGTTGATGACTAGAACAGTGTTCTGTGAGTTTTTGAGGAATATTTTCTACCTTAGCAGAATGGAATGTGTAATGCAGGAGTGTCAAACGTACGGCCCGAGGGCCGGATCAGGCCCGTGAACAGGTTTTATCCGGCCCGCGGGATGAGTTTGCTAAGTATAAAAATTAACCTGAAATTTTTGAATGAAAGAAACAGCTGTTCTAAATGTGTCCACTGGATGTCACAATAGCAATTATTTGTATCTTTGTAGATGATGCTACGTATGTACAAAATAAACCACGTGATGTTAGTACATTAGTCGAGGAAAATGATCAAACTACATAAATAACATACTGCAATTTGATTTTGATATTATTTTTTTATCTTGATAGATTGAAAATTACTACCAATGAGTTGACTGATGAACATTATCACATAATTTATTCAGAAAATACAAATAACGACAAAACGATAGAATATTGTTAACAGCAACATGTAAGTGTAAAAAAACCCAACAACATTATGATTTGTACAATTTCAGAATGTGCTTATTCTATTTTTAAACAAAGAAAACAATCTGCAGTTGTCTTTATTTTCAAGTTATCATACCATGATTTTACCAGTCCGGCCCACTTGGGAGTAAATTTTTCTCCATGTGGCCCCCGATCTAAAATGAGTTTGACACCCCTGGTGTAATGAGTCATTTTCTGTGCACTTTGTTCTGCTTGCAGAACAAAACACAATCAGCCTGATTTACTTAAGGTTGGCTTTGGTGTATTTTTCAGACTATATTGCACAATTAAAATCCTTTAATTTTCTCAAAAATCAACGGTGCACCTTATTACCCAGTGCGACTAATGTACGGAATATTTCTGGTTGTGATTACCGGCCTCGAAGCTATTTTATTTGGTACGTGGTGTAATGATAAGTGTGACCAGTAGATGGCAGTCACACATAAGAGATATGTGTAGTCTGCAAGATGATGCCAGTAAACACCAAAACTTTAAATGTTCAATTGAGAATATAGAACATTACACACGGCGCTCAAAAATCTGTCAAAATGTTATAGCACGACTTTGGTAATAATTTCCTTTCGCACATTGATTTCTGTTTCCATAGCAGCGCACATCCGACTTCCAGTGTGTTCCTACTTCCGGATACAAAACGCTTGTGTGTCTTCTAATCCTGGCAGACTTGGTAACAAACAACGAAGACGACTATTTTCGGACAAATGAGGATTCACAACCAGAACCACACTTGCTGATGAACTGCTGCTTCTAGAAGCGAGCACTAAGTAGAGGGTGAAACGTTGGAGCAGACGGAAGCCGATAAAGTGAGGTGAGAACCCCTCGAAGCTGCAAATGTGGAATTTGGAGACATGCTATTTTGACATAAATGGCGTGTTTACCCCGAATAAACCAGCAAAAATGTCCCCGGCCATCTGGACCAAAGAGACAACTGTCCATCGAGTGAGTCGCACTTTATATTGATCATGATACATGCAGCACGTCATGTGTGTATCATGACAGACAGCATACACTGTATAGTTAGCTGGGAACGAACAAAACATTAAATGTGGGCTAATACTTTACCGATACTGTAATATGATTGTTCATGTTTTTCAGTCAGTACAGATAGGTGTCGTATCGCAGTGTGTTGTGCATTACAAACTCAAATGCGTTTCGCGTTGACGTAGAAGCTAGCTTATCTCTTGCCGTAGTTAGCTTTTACGGCTAATACCGAAGCACGCTGTTGTATTACTACGCTAGAAAGAGAGTTTTTCAGTGTTCGCTCTCACAATAACAATGTTGCCACATTTTAGTTATTATACAGCTTACGGAACGTAAATGAAGTATTGGTGACAGTTTTTTAATGCATTTTTAAAGTGATTTAGCAGTAGAATTGATTGCTCCCATTAGCTGCATTGCTAGCCACCTAGAACGAGACGATTTTTACATGTTAAAATGCAAAAAAAACCAAAAAACTTTTGTCTTCTTGTCTCTCATAATGATTGTGAACGATAGGCAACATTTTTTTTTAAAAAGTGCAGTTCTCCTTTAAAGGGCTGATTAAAACGAAATCAACTGATGTGTTTTGGTGTCATTTAATAGTTTTTTAATAGGGATGTCCGATAATGATTTTTTGCCGATATTCAGATATTGTCCAACTCTTTAATTACCATTATCGATATCAACCGATACCGATATCAACAGATATATGCAGTCGTGGAATTAACACATTATTATGCCTAATTTGGACAACCAGGTATGGTGGAGATATGGTACTTTTTAAAAAAAATTATAAAATAAGATAAATAAATTAAAAACATTTTCTTGAATAAAAAAGAAAGTAAAACAATATAAAAACAGTTACATAGAAACTAGTAATTAAAGAAAATTACTAAAATTAACTGTTAAAGGTTAGTACTATTAATGGACCAGCAGCACGCACAATCATGTGTGCTTACGGACTGTATCCCTTGCAGACTGTATTGATATATATTGATATATAATGTAGGAACCAGAATATTAATAATAGAAGGAAACAACCCTTTTGTGTGAATTAGTGTGAATGAGTGTAAATGGGGGAGGGAGGTTTTTTGGGTTGGTGCACTAATTGTAAGTGTATCTCCTGTTTTTTATGTTGATTTAATACAAAAAAAAAAAAAAGAATACAATTTTAAAAAAACGATACCGATTATAAAAAAAAAGGTTCCGATAATTTCCGATATTACATTTTAACGCATTTATCAGCCGATAATATCGGCAGGCCGATATTATCGGACATCCCTATTTTTTAATGATGTTTGTTTTTTTCCACATATAAATATTATAACGTATATGTAATATATATTACTAACATATATGATATCCTAAATGATAAAAACTTATATGCATTGTTTTGCATCTTGAGCACATGAATGCAGGCTCACCCACATGCACCTTTAGTGGTAAAAAAAATAAAAAATGTGGTGGCAATGTAGATGCACTGCACGACTACTGCTAAAATGCCCATAAAAAGTGGTAGATGTCCAATACTTGATTGAAAACATAGCAAAATTCTGCAGGTAGGAGCAGGATAAAAAGAGTAGATGAGAGTGTCTCCGTGTTAATGCCCCGTATAGTACACACAACATCTTCATTTAGATAAGGTGGTCTGCACCGCTTTTCAATTGCACGCAGGCAACACGTCCACCCATAGTGCACATTATTTATTAGATTAAATACGCTGTTAAGTGTGAGGTATTTAGATCTTAGTAAATCAGGCCCAAAGAGTCCACTCTGTGTTTGTATCTTTACACATACACACACATAGCAAGCACCCTACTTTCGATGATGAGAAGAGTTGCCAGGGAGGAGATGGAGCAAAAGTCAGGTGTGTGTGTGTGTGTGTGTGTGTGTGTGTGTGTGTGTGTGTGTGTGTGCGCGTTTGTGTGTGTGTGTGTGTGTGTGTGTGTGTGTGTGTGTGTGTGTGTGTGGTAGTGCGTGTGCCCGTGCGTGTGCGTGTTTGTGTGTGTCTGTTTTGATTGCATCGTACTGAAACCCAAGCAGCTTTGCTTGGGACGGGTAGCAGAATTAACTAAAGCACAGTGGGATCATCAAGAGAGAAAGTGCCGGACTTTATAGAGCTTGGTCTTCTCTTCAGTGCAGGTAAGGCTCATATTTGTACTTACTGCATTTGTATAATACATTCCTTAAAGACCAATTCTAGTCTCCTCACATTAGAACAAAAGAACGTGAGATTAATCCACCCTTTAACAGGGGAAATCCTAATAGGGTCCTTTGTCAATCATGCTAGGTATTTTTAAATTTGTATTTTGCATACATTTAACATATATTTGCGATACACCTAATATATACTAAATGTTAAAATTGTTATTTCCATATGTTCACAATATAATGTGTTAAAAAGTTAATGTAGGTCTTAAAAAAATACTGTATTTCCAATTGTATCTCTTGATTGTTCATTGAAAAAGGCAATTTTTTTTCCTGTAGTATGACCTAATCATATCATCATTTTCAAAAATATTTAGAAAAAACGATTTTAGAGTATTCCTTTGTCAAACAGTCAAATGTTGAGTCCACTGGATGATTAAACAGCATTACTAAACATCTAGTAACAGGTAGAAGTTACAGCATTGGACTCAATATTGCAAAAGTATTGAGAAGTCAGTCCATGTCACGAACAATCAATATCCTGAATGAGCCTCTGCAAGAGTAACACCAACATAGACACGTTTACATTGGTTTAGTCCAACATAGTAGACATAATAGAATATAGTAGACATAATAATAGAAAATTAGACAAAAACTGTGCTGACTTTAGTTGCCATGGTCTCATCTAGTGGCTTTTTTATTGTACTATTTATTTATTAGTAAATTTAGCCATTTTTATTCCTGAAAATGCTTAACTTAGGTCAAAAATACTCAATCTGCGATTTACTGAAGCCGCAAATTTCAAAGCTTGATGTGAATGTATGGATGGATGTGGCGAGGTATGACTTTTTACGATGTTGCATTAATTGTAATAAATAGTAAAGCTAATAGTGAATTATATTTATTTATGTAACGATTTTCTTTAGTGACTCAAAGCACATTACATAGTGAAACCCGTTATCTAAGTTACATATAAACCAGTGTGGGTGGCACTGGGAGCAGGTGGGTAAAGTGTCTTGCCCGAGGACACAACGGCAGTGACTCGGATGCCGGAAGCGAGTATCGATCCTGGAACCCTTAAGTTGCTGGCACGGCCGCTCTATCAACCGAGCCACGCCCCCCCATGTGATCAGGATAAAAAGGATTTAGGGAGATTTTTCTTATTTCCAGCGTGAAAGAAAAGCCGTAGGAAGTAGGCTTAATGAGCTGATAACGAGACGACAAATAATCTGGATAGCAGCCGTAATACGTTTGTACGATCAAGCATGACTTTCAACGCCATCACCTGGTACTTCCGTACTATAAGTTACTACTTTTTTCCGACGCTTTGAATCCTGCGGCTTATAAAACGGTGTGGCTAATTTGTGGATTTTTCTTCGCTGATGGTCATAATACAAAATCCATTCATCCATTTTCTACCGCTTGTCCCTTTTTGGGGTCGCGGGGGGTGCTGGAGTCTATCTCGGCCGCATTCGGGTGGAAGGCGGGGTGCACCCTGGACAAGTCGCCACCTCATCGCAGGGCCAACACAGACAGACAACATTAACACTCACATTCACACACTAGGGCCAATTTAGTGTTGCCAATCAACCTATCCCCAGGTGCATGTCTTTGGAGGTGTGAGGAAGCCGGAGTACCCGGAGGGAACCCTCGCAGTCACGGGGAGAACATACAAACTCCACACAGAAAGATCCCGAGCCTGGGATTGAACTCAGGACTACTCAGGGCCTTTGTATTGTGAGGCACATGCACTAACCCCTGTGCCACCATGCTGCCCTAATAATGCAAAATGTTAATAAAAACCCCCCAAAGCAAATACACTGAATATGTGTGTTATTGTTTGTGCTATGGCGCCATCTTTTGGATGAGTTTACTCACTGCAGGTGCTGTTGTGCCTCATTTCCCTTCTGTTTAGACCAATGGTGTCAAACTCATTTTAGCTCAGGGGCGGCATGGAGGAAAGTTAATTCCCATGTGGGCCAGACGGGTAAAATTGTGGCATAATAACTTAAAAATACAACTACAACAACTTCAGATTGTTTTCTTTGTTTTACTTCGGCCCAAATTAGAACAAGCACATTCTAAAAATGTATACATCACAAAAAAAATCCTCTTAACAAAACACTTGAAGTTAGTTGAAAATTCTGAGGAAAAAATTGGCACAGTTTCAAAAACACCATGAAGAACACAATGAACTTAGACTTACCGTATTTTCCGGACCATAGGGCGCACCGTATTTTAAGGCGCACTGCCGATGAGCAGGTCTAGTCAGGTCTATTTTCATACAAAATGCGCACCGGATTATAGGGCGAATTAAAGGGTCATATTTTTATTTTTATTTTTTTAATTGAAAACACTTCCTTGTGGTCTACATAACATGTAATGCTGGTTCTTTGGTCAAAAGGTTGCATAGATTATGTTTTACAGATCATCTTCAAGCCGCTTTCTGACAGTCGCTTCAGGATGCACCGGTTTGTGGGCGGTCTTATTTACGTGGTTCACCTTCGGCAGCGTCTTCTCCCCGTCATCTTTGTTGTACGGGTGTAGCGAGCAAGGACGGGAGTGGAAGACGTGTCAAAAGATGGAGCTAACTGTTTTAATGACATTCAGACTTTACTTAAATCAATAACAAAGCAGCATCTCCTCATCCAGGGTTCACTAGTGCAACAACAACGCCAAATGTGTCCCGTGAAAAACCGTCCGACCGGAACTCTCTAATAACTAAGGTTCCTTGGGTGAATTATGTAAACTCACTACACCAGTTTGTTTTAGCGCTTTCATGGTGAGTTTACTGACAGATATAAGTAAGAACTTTAAACTACTTTATATTAGAAATGGCAAAACGGCAACAGCGGAGGATGAATGTCCCATAAAAATAAGATAGAGAAAAAGAATAAACTTTTTGACTATGTTGTCGTCACGGACTACAAAGGCAGACGCGTGTAAATTTTCAGGACTTTTGCAGATCCCAAATACAGATCAGCAGGTACCAGAAGGTAAGAAAAGTTGCTTTTGCATAATATCGCGAAACAAAACGACAGATAATATATCTTACCTTATACATACACACCATAATAATACTTGTATGTTGAAGCACAGTACAATCAAGTCGTACTAAAACATTTTGATAGATTTTTGAGCGCCGTGTGTAATGTTCTATAATTTCAATGGAACATTTACAATTTTGGTGTTGTTTACTTGAGTCATTTTGCAGTCTATACATATCTCTTATGTGTGACTACAATCTACTGGTCACACTTATCATTACACAATGTACAAAATAAAATAGTTTTGAGGTCGGTATCCACAACCAAAATGATTCTGTACATTAGGCGCACTGGGTTATAAGGTGCACCGTTGATTTTTGAGAAAATTAAAGGCTTTTAAGTGTGCCTTATAGTCTGTAAAATACGGTATATATGTATATTATATACAGTATATACATACATATTTAATCTTGGAACTGAGAAACTTTATTAATTATTAATTATTAAGTTAGAATTTATTGGCAGCAACACATTGCAAAAAAGTTGGCACAGGGTCATTTTTACCACTGTGTTACATGGCCTTTCCTTTTAACAAGACTCAGTAAACGTTTGGGAACTGAAAAGACAAATTTTTGAAGCTTTTCAGGTGGAATTATTTCCAATTCTCGCTTGATCAGCTTAAGTTGTTCAACAGTCCGGGGTCTCCGTTGTGGTATTTTAGGCTTCATATTGCGCCACACATTTTCAATGGGAGACAGGTCTGGACTACAGGCAGGCCAGTCCAGTACCCGCACTCTTTTACTATGAAGCCACGCTGTTGTAACACATGGCTTGGCATTGTCTTGCTGAAATAACCTTGCTTGGACGGCAACATATGTTGCTCCAAAACCTTTCAGCATTAATGTTGCCTTCACAGATGTGTAAGTTACCCATGCCTTGGGCACTATTACACTCCCATACCATCACAGATGCTGGCTTTTCAACTTTGCGCCTATAACAATCCGGATGGTTCTTTTCCTCTTTGCTCTGGAGGACACAACGTCTACAGTTTCCAAAAATAATTTGAAATGTGGACTCGTCAGACCACAGAACACTTTTTCACTTTGCATCAGTCCATCTTAGATGAAATCGGGGCCCAGCGAAGCCGGCGGCGTTTCTGGGTGTTGTGGATAAACGGCTTTCGCATAGTAGAGTTTTAACTTGCACTTTCAGATGTAGCGACAAATTGTAGTTACTAAAACTGGTTTTCTGAAGTGTCCTTGAGCCCATGTGGTGATATCCTTTACACACTGATGTCGGTTTTTGATGCAGTACCGCCTGAGGGATCCAAGGTCACTGGCTTAGCTGCTTACGTGCAGTGATTTCTCCAGATTCTCTGAACCTTTAGATGATATTACGGACCGCAGACGGTGAAATTCCTAAATTCCTTGCATTGCTTGTTGAGAAATGTTGTTCTTAAACTGTTCGACAATTTGCTCACGCATTTGTTTACAAAGTGGTGACCCTCGCCCCTGTGGGATGTTTCCAAACAAGTGTTTGATGAGCATTCCTCAACTTTCTCAGTCTTTTTTGCCACTTGTGCCAGCTTTTTTGAAACACGTGGCAGGCATCAAATTCTAAATGAGCTAATATTTGCAAAAAATAACAAAGTTTTCCAGTTGGAACATTAAATATCTTGTCTTTGCAGTCTATTCAATTGAATATAGGTTGAAAAGGATGAGCAAATCATTGTATTCTGTTGTTATTCATGATTTACACAACGTGCCAACTTTGCTGGTTTTGGGTTTTGTATATACATATACACACACACACTCATATATATGTGTGTGTGTGTATATGTATATATATATATATATATATATATATGTATATATATATATATATATATATATATATATATGTATAATTCTTACTATTATTATTACAAAGGCATTTAAAAAAAATAAATATCAAATAAAAATTAAAAACAAAACATTTGCAACAAAGGTGAAATCATTTAACTTTTGCACCAAATGTTGTGGCTGGTGAGTCAGTGGTCAGTTGAAGTGTCACACCTAACTGTCATTCCTTCAGGTCAGATCTAGTAAGAGTTCACAGCCTGGTCCACAGACGCCGCACCAGAACAGCACCATACAGCATCTGCACAACATATCCTTTTCAAGCACCTTTGTTATTGATATCTCATTCTTTGTCTCACGTTTTCCTGGCTTGAAGAGGGACAAGCCTTAAAGCTCCGCACAACAGACCCTGCCCTGCTGAGTGCAACATTAAATATCAATACAGGTTTATGGCGGCCCATAAATACTTGATACAGAGAAGAAGCAATGAAAGAAACAGCCAAATGTGGCATTTCTGCTGTGTGCAGGCATCATACTTGCCAACCCTCCCGGATTTTCCGGGAGACCACTGAAATTCAGCGCCTCTTCCGAAAACCTCCCGGGACAAATTTTCTCCTGAAAATCTCCCGAAATTCAGGCGGAGCTGGAGGCCACGCCCCCTCCAGCTCCATGCGGACCTGAGTGACGTGTCGACAGCCTGTTTTCATGTCCGCTTTCCCACAATATAAACAGCGTGCCTGCCCAATGACGTTATAACTGTAGAATGATCGAGGGCGAGTTCTTGGTTTCTTATGTGGGTTTATTGTTAGGCAGTTTCATTAACGTCCTCCCAGCGCGGTAACAACAAACAAAAACAGCAGTCACGTTTTCGTCTACCGTAAAGCAGTTCGTCTGCCATAAACAGCAATGTTGGGACACTCTTAAACAGGACAATACTGCCATCTACTGTACATGCATATGTGACAATAACATCTAGGGCTTTTAGAGAGTGCAGTGCACAACTGCGCACACAACAAGGAGACGAAGCAGAAGAACGAGGAAGATACAGCCATGGCGACGCCGACGACGAGTATGATGAAGAAATACGCTTGTAAGTTCCAAGCCGCAGCTGCGATTGGACCTGGATAGCCTCCGGGAAGAAGTAGTGGACTACCAAGTGCTTGGCAGTGAAGATCTTCCTCAGGAAGCAAAGATTGACCGGTTTTGGGCCATGCTAGGGGGAGATGGAAGATTCCAGACTCTAGTGCATTTGATGAAAGCACTTTTGTGCGTGCCACACAGCAATGCATCATCAGAGAGGGTGTTCAGCATGGTTAGAAAAATAGTGACAGAGAATAGAATAAGGATGGACAATTCAACCCTTAACTCAACAATGAGTAGATGAGTGTTATGTGTGTGTATATGTGTAAATAAATGAACACTGAAATTCAAGTCCATCCATCTTCCATCTTCTTCCGCTTATCCGAGGTCGGGTCGCGGGGGCAGCAGCTTAAGCAGGGAAGCCCAGACTTTCCTCTCCCCAGCCACTTCGTCCAAGTATTATAATTATAATATAAGTATTCAAGTATTTCTTTTATATATATATATATATTTATATATATATATATATATATATATATATATTTATATATATATATATATATATATATATATGTCTTAATAAGATTATCCAAAAAATAGTGCTCGATACCGTGGTAGAGCGCAATATATGTATGTGTGGGAAAAAATCACAAGACTACTTCATCTCTAGAGATGAAGTATTCTTGTGATTTTTTCCCACACATACATATATATATGTATAAATAAATATATATATATATATATATATATATGAAATACTTGACTTGATGAATTCTAGCTGTAAATATACTCCTCCCCTCTTAACCACGCCCCCGCCACCAACCACGCCCCCACCCCCCACCTACCGAAATCGGAGGTCTCAAGGTTGGCAAGTATGGGAGGCATACAGTATGGACGTGAAGGCCACAGGTGGATAGTGACATGTAACATTTATTTAAGTAACTATTTGCATTAATTATACCAACATACTTTTTACTTTTACTTGAGTAACTTTAGTCTTAACTTGTTAGCATTAGCATTCTGTTCACGTGTAAATACACAAATGGATTGTCACTGACCACTTTTACAACATGTAATAAAGTAAATAGTTAATATTTGATGTATTAACTATGTATGCCTCCTTTCTTTCCCACATGTATCTAATGAAGTCAGAGTAGTAAGCAGCTGAGGTCTCCGCTTCGTGCCCGGCTTCATACGCCTCTGTAAATACGTTTAAACGAGTTTGTCCACGTCTCGTAGCTTCGCGTAACACAATTACGTTTGTAAAAACTAATAAACAACAATCAACTGCATATAGTTTAAAGACTACATCTGAGTGAAAACACTCCAAAATAGCTCCACTGATCAGCGTTCTTCAGCACAAAGATGCCCCACAAAAGTTCCTGCATTTCGAAAGCTCCTTTCGTTCTTCTTTATCTCCGTTGTCAAGTTTGTTGTAATAGAAATGCACAAGAAAAAAGAAATAAACAAGTCGCCACATATATTCCAATGGCGGTCGTGTGCTTGAAACAGAAGTTTTAGGAAGGCCCCCAACTGTGTTTAAGCGTTCGACAGCACAGCCCGCCCCTGAAAAGGTTCCTGATCACTTGAAAAAATCCCAGCTAGCTAGGAGGAACTCCAAAAGGTTCCAAAAGAACTATACCTACCCGGTAGCTATGTGGTGGAAACACAGGGGGAACTTTATTTACCCGGGGAAGTGGGGAAGTTCCTGGAAAAGTTCCTGTGCTGGAAACGGGCCTTTTGTGTTTGATAACAATTACTACATTTATTTAGATCATCATAATTATTTATTGATAATCTATTGATTAATGCTTACAAAGAGGAATTGTTTAGAACTGTCACTGAGATTTCTTCCAGTGGTCACTGTCACATGACTCTGTTTCACCAATCCAACTTGGACCCACTAGCTGCTGAAGCTAGCTCTCCAATCAGCTAAACAAACTCAATGACTTCACCGTTATGTTTGGTGGATTTACTGGGCAATTTTGTAAAACTGAAACAATAAAAAAAGAATGCCATTTTAAGTAAATTACACATTACAAACATAGCAGCTAAAATCATCGGCCTACCCACACCCAACATTTCAGATTTAAACCACAGGTCCATCACTCGACTGGCAAACACAATAGTCCAGGATATCACTACCCACTACCATCAGGGCGCAGGTACAGAACCATCAAATTCCGGAGGGCCCGCCTCAGGAAAAGCCTGATCCCTGCAGCTATAGCCGCCCTTAACAGCGACCTGTCTGACAAGCCCATAAATGTGTTTGTCATGTATGATGTATTTTTGTTATTTTTGTTTTGTGATGTGTAATGTCTATTGTTTAAATGTACGGCAGTGAAAATGAATTTCCCCACTGGGACCAATAAATCTATCTAATCTAATCTAAGCTAAATAATATTGAAACAGACCCTTAAAATGTGTTAGCATATTAGCTAACGTTAACGATGCTAGCCCAATTACAGAGCGATAGTACTGTAAGATAGAGATTTAGATAAGCACTAAAACACTACCACAGACATCAAACGTGTGACAGTTTAGTGAGTAAGAGTTGTTGTAGTTGTATTGTGAAACTTACAAACGTTGCTTGGAGCGATGCAAGTAAGAATCATATGAGCACAACGAGCAGAAACGCTATGGACGACTAGGACACATACAGCACGTACACTTCCGGTTGAAAGGACAAAACGTAAGAATATATACATTAGACCCGCAGCGCCTGCAGCGAGCAGATTAGTCCAAAAGATGGTGCCATAACACAAACAACAACATGGCATTTAGGATTATGCTGGGGGCGTAACACAACGTAAGCACCAGTGACGTTTGACTCCATTTCACCAATGAAACGGCGCCTGGTTGTCACGGCCTGGCGCATGCCAATGCACATTCTTCAGTGAGCCCCCCCCCACCCCCCCGCAGCTCACCTCGGGACACGCCCACGGCCGCTCATCTACTACACGCATCACTTCGGTGGCAGCAATCAGCTGCTTTCCATCAGCACTCAACGCACCTGTCGCTAATCAGAGGACTGCCTTCAAAAGCCTGCACAACCTGCTATTCAAGGCCAGAACGTAACCATCTGTTGGAGTACCGTAAGCGATCATCGTGCTCTATGCTATGTTGCTATTTGCTCTCTTTGTTTTCTTCCCCATGTTTGATTAGTCTCGTGTCTTCCTTGTCGTCCTTCCTGCACTCTGCCTTCGTTCCATGTGACAAGCTGTGCGTCTCGTCTTCCTTGTTTGTTCCCCTCTGGATTCTGGACTGCCTCCCTCGATCCTCGACCTCCCGCTTGGACACGGACCTTTTGACGCCTTGCTATACCCCCGACTACCTGCCTGTCTCACAGACATCCGAGCCTGCCTTTCCCCTCCAGAACTTCTGCCTCTCGCTCAACACGGTAACACACAACAATTAATTCCCACACTTAGTCACACACCATACACACTCTTGGATTTTGTCACACTACATTCTTTAGTTTATATATTTATTGTTTGTTATTATGTATGTATATATATATATATATATATATATATATGTATACATATATAATAAATCATAGAGCCAAACTATGCCCCCTTGTGTCTGTGCCGTCTACTCCCACCGTACATAACACTGGTGGTTCCAAGATCGCACTTAAACACTGTAAAAAGTAATATGATGGTGTGCGACTCGCAGTCAGACAAGCCCAGGCTCTTCAATGTTTAAATGACAAACTATGAAAAATAACATTTATATCATGCGCTGTCTTTTGTGTCAGTAGAAATGTTCACATTTCATTCTACAAGAATTCCACTACCAAGTAGTGAAAACATGTTGTGGTAAATTGTAGAAGGTTTGTTGTTTTGGTTGCACACACACACACGATTGTAGTGCAAGTATCATTAAAAATAGCGACTAAAATAATTAGAAGTTACTTATTACTTACTCTTACTCAAGTAATTAATTAGATGACTACTTGTTTACTTTTGCTTGAATCTTATTACTTCAAACTAGCTACGATACTTAAGTGCAATTTTTGGCTATACCACATGTGACGGCAAGCAGAAAACTGACATACAATACAGGACATTAAATAGGAATAAGAAAAGGAACTACGGAGATAGATTTTTGTCTTTATTACCAACTCTTTTTTTATACTGAATTTAGGGAACTGATTTTTATTTGTGCTTAATTTTCGCAAACTGTGTTTTTTTTAAATCAAATTATGCTTTACAGCTGTACCTAAGCAGTACATCCAGAATGCTGCTGCTCGAGTCCTGACTAGAATCCGGAAATACGACCATATGAATCCAGCGCATAGGTCACTGCACTGGCTTCCTGTTGCTCAGCGAATAGACTTTAAAACAGTTCTGCTTGTGTACAAGGCTTTTCATGGTCATGTGCCAAATTACATCTCTGACATGTTAGAGCCATATTAATATCTCGGCCTCTGAGAACCTCAAGGAGTGGTCTTCTGCCTAGAATCAGGACCAAACATGGTGAGACTTGCGTTTCAGTTTTATGCTCCTCAAATCTGGAATAGTATTCCAGAAGATGTGAGACAGGCCTCCACGTTGGTAATGTTCAAATCCAGGCATAAAACACTTTTATTTATGTGTGCATATTGCAACTGAAAGTATTTTATCCACACTCTAATTTATTTTAATTAGAATTATGAGTTTAAGGACGCACTTCCAGGAGCGCGCTAGGCGCGTGTCAGTCCTGCTGCAGCCGGCAGCTGCAATCAATCACCAGCAATCAGCTGCATTCCAGGCCAGAACGTAATCTTCTGTTCCTGTTCTGTAAGCGATCCTCAGCTCTATGCAACCTTGCTCTTTGCTCTCCGTGTTTTCTTCCCCGTGTTTGAGTAGTTCCGTTGTCTTCCTTGTCGTCTTTCCAGCAGTCTGCCTTTGTTCCTCATGACGAGCTGTGCGTCTCGTCTTTCCCCCAGCGTTCCTTCTGCTTCCCTGACTGCCTCTTGGATCTCGACCTCCCGCTTGGACACGGACCTCCTACGCCCCGCTATCGCCCCTGATTTCCTGCTTGTGTCACGGACATTCGAGCCTGCCTTTCCACTCTGGGACTTCTCCCCCTCGCTCAACACTCCCGGTAACACACTCATTAATTCCTACACATAGTCTCACACCATACACCCCTTGGATTTTTGTCACCCTCCATTCTCTAGTTTATTTGATATGATTGTTTATTATTATATATATTATGAATATGTATAGAATACATACACAGAGCTACTACGCCCCCTTTGTTGTCTGTGCCGTCTACTCCCCCAGTACATAACAAATATTGACAAAAAGTTTGTAAAAAAAATTAAATTGAATGGTCTGCTGTAGTGTGCAGCAATACATGAACTACCTCTTCGCTGCTGCTTCGCAAGACCTGTGTCTATAAACTTGGCACCTCATTGGCTGGTTCTTCGACACAATTCTTCAGTCTTAATTTACCGGAGGTGGGTCTTGAGTTTTGAGGAAAGTAATCTGCGGGCAGCACGGTAGAATAGGGGTTTGTGTGTCTGCCTCACAATACGAAGGTCCTGAGTAGTCCTGAGTTCAATCCCGGGCTCGGGATCTTTCTGTGTGGAGTTTGCATGTTCTCCCTGTGACTGCGTGGGTTCCCTCCGGGTACTCCTGCTTCCTCCCACCTCCAAAGACATGCACCTGGGGATAGGTGGATTGGCAACACTAAATTGGCCCTAGTGTGTGAATGTTGTCTGTCTATCTGTGTTGGCCCTGCAATGAGGTGGCGACTTGTCCAGGGTGTACCCCGCCTTCCGCCCGATTGTAGCTGAAATAGGCTCCAGTGTCCCTCGCGACCCTGAAGGGAATAAGCGATAGAAAATGGATGGATGGATGGATGGATGAATATTTCTGTACTGAATTTTTTTGCACTGAATTTTTATGAATTGAGTTAACTGAATTTTAAAACACTGCATTTAAACAAACTGCATTTTTAAACACACGCATTTTTTATTCAATGACATTGTAAGCATATTTTGATGTTAAGAAAATGCAGTTACATAAATTTAGAGTTAAAAAAAAAGCTTTGGTAATAAAGACACAAATTCGCCTCATTATAGACACCGCAGGGTGTTAGATTATGATTCATATTTGCGGCTTGGCTGTTTTCAGATGTAATATCCAGACAGCTACTCTTTTTCAAGTTCAGAGTCAGTAATTTATTGTGCTGCACAATTGAATAATATCCCTTTTGAAAATTCTGCAAGTTTAAAAAGTAACTTATTATTCATGATAGTTAAATTCCTAAAATGATTTAGGGTTCAGTGTGTTGACCGAACGCCGCACTCAAACAAAAGCTCCTATAAAAGTACAACTCTAGTGACTGTGTGGCAGTAAATTTTAGGGACAGTGGGTAGGAGGAGATGCACCTCAACGCCGGCCTTTAAAAGATTAACCCTGAGCCCACAAAAGCACAGGGGTCTATGGGGCCGGGCAGGGGAGTGAGTGGGCTGCACACTGGTTAAACATTGACCATCTTGGCTCTCCTGTCATTGTCTAGTTAGGAGGGCTACCCTGGCCCCCGTTAGTGGTGCAGACACATATCTTGGCAGCCGGAGTGAGCCGATACAAAGGCCGTCGGTGCCCAAAAGGCAAAGATGGAGATGTATGGGTCTAGAGTGGGGTACTCGCCACGTGGGGCCCGTGGTCGTAAAGCCCAAAGCAGGACAGATTGAACAGCAAGCCACCCACCCCCCGGTCGTCCTCTTTCTGTGTGTTTCTGTGCTTTGACAGTGATAAACGGGGCGCACAGCCTTCCAGAACAACAAACAGACACTGCCTCATTTCCCCAATGTGGGCGAGGACAGGCAGAAAGGAGGTGCCATCCCATTAGAGCCTGGGCTCAATGCTGCTGAGGTTGAGGAAAAGTGTGTATGGGAAGGGGGGTGCATTAACAAAGAGTCCTCAACCAACAGGAGGACGACTGTGGTGTTTTCCTTTCTCCCAAGTGTCATAAAAAATCTCCTTAATTGGTGCTCCGTAAAATTTGCATCTCCAAACTGATTAGATTCCTCTCCTCAGCCACAATTGTCTCCCCGTGACCTCATCCCTGCCATTCACTTTCAGTCCTTTCACAATTTTATGGAGCAGCACTGAAAAGAGGAAACTCATGTAAGATTGTGCCCTTTGACCTCCCTGTCTCCACCCCCTATTTGATTTAACAAAGTTAACCACTTGAAACAATTGCCTACTGCTCTTCCGCTGTCGGTGGAACTGAGGACAATCAGTAGAATCACACTTTAAGCTACTCTATTTACTTTTACTATCAAATGATTACATTTTGTAATCACACTTTTGAACTCGTATTATTCATAATTAATCACAGGTTTAATCGCTTGCATAATTTAAATCGACCCAGGAAAAATACACCAATATTTGTAAACAACTGCAATTGTACTGTCAGAATGTCATACAGGATCATTTTAAATGGGTTACTATAAAATGCACTACATTTATTTGTTACCACTCAGTTTCCTCACTCATATTTGCACTGACTTGTTCACTGACCGTATAACAACCCGCACCACCTTTCAAGTCACCATCAAGGAAGGAGCATGTACATTACGGTCAAAATACATTGTGTGATTAATCTGTGTATATACAGTACATGATTAATCCAATCATCTCTGTGATTAACCGCATGAGTTAACTTGTCATTTTTGACAGTCCTAGTATCAATCAATCACTCCAAATGTATTTATTTAGCCCTTAATCACAGATATCTCTAATAGCTTTCACAAACACACCAAGACATCCCCTGATCTAAACCCACATCTGGGCAAGGGAAAATTCAAAAGACCCCAACTGGGGAAAAATAAGAAACCTTGAGAAGGGACCGCAAATGTAGAGACCCCCTTTCAGAGTTAGGGGGTAAAATTGAATTGAATTGTTAAAATAAGAAAACTGTGCGTGGAAGAGTGGTCCACCCTGAGTCAGAACTCGGGTCAGCTCGAGCCCAGACTGGTAGCTCTCAAAAAATGATATGTTGTCACCTGGCAACCTCTGAGGAGGAGACAGAGCAGCAAAGCAGCAAATCAACTGGTATAAAGAGGGGTTTATCTAAAAGTATCCGAATTAAAATATAAAGTATACAAATGAGTTTTAAGGCGGGACTTGAATACTTCTATTGAGGTAGGATCTCCAACTATTGCCAGTAGGGCATTCAAGAGTACTGGAGCCTGAATGAAAAATGCTCTAGAACCTGCAGACTTTTTTTAGGGCTCTGGGTGTCACTGGCAATATACGATGATGTTGCATAAGTGGTTTAAAAAGAACAGATTACTAAAAAAAATCGTTTTGACTCTATGTTTTAAGTCATTCTTATTGCTGTGAGACCCACCCATGACCCAGCTTCTGTGCAGTTCTGCCAGATCTCACCAAACAAGTAGCCAGCGCTGTAATATATAAATAAATATATATGTATGCTTTGATTCCTGCGGAATAGCAGTTGTTGACGTCCGTGTTTCGTGTGCTAAAGTGCCATAAAAACGATAACAACCCCAAATGTATTACAGTGGCGACAAGGATGGGATGGCTGTAAGGAAAGACGATCTCAGGAAAAAAAAGTGTGCCGAGTAGATTACGAGTCTTGTAGCTCTTAAAAGAAGAGGCTAACAAGGAAGCTAACGCGGAAGTAACTACTACGAACATGGCTGCTTTCCAAGTCGAAGTGATTGGAGAGTACAGAGAGAGACAGGAAGATTTTACATCTTACTTGAAAAGACTGGACATGTGGATGATTACAAACGATGTGGCTAATATAAAGATAGTCAGTGTATTCCTTAGGGTGACCATTTCCATGACACCAAAAAGGAGGACATTATGCGCCATATCAATAAATTACTATGGTGTACATAGGACTCTGGTATACTCTTATTTATAGTAAAATTTTGAGTGGTTTAAAGATGATGTTTGTGTGGCTGAATAGGAAAAAATATTAAAGTCAAGTGTTTATTAACAGTATTTGTATTTATTCAATACATTGTGGTGTTCAAAAAGTGACCACTGAGATGAATCTTTTCAAGTGCAGAGTACCACAAAGCATAACATGTGTGGACTTAAATGTAGTTAACATATATAATAAAAAAAAATGCCACAAAAAATGTTCCACATCAACATCAAGGCTGCTTGCTGCATATCTGGTTGCGTTATGCAGAATATGGGCCAAACAGTTTGCAGGGAGCACATCTTTTTGGCTCAGTTTCAACTTCTGATACACACTGTTATATTTGCCACAATTGACACTGGCATTGTCTGCTGCATATGCAGACATGTTTTTCACCTCTAAGCCAGACATCTAAAGTTTTGCCAGCAGCTGGTTTGTTATGGCTTCTGACGTTTCGTTGCTGTCACTATAAAAATCCAACAGGACATGTTGGATGCCTTCATCAAAGTGAAAATACCTTACCACAACGGGAAAACACTTGTTTGTTCCTTTATTTGAGGCGTCGGTTGCCACGGAAAAGGGTAGGTTGTTTTCTTTTATGTAGTCGGTATGTTCCTGTACCGAATAGTGAGCGATGACGTTCTCGCACAATGCCTTGGCTTTTGTTCGGCCACAGGCCATCCCTTTAGCTGTGGGATAGTCACTGAAAATCTCCCGGTCCACTTTCATGCCGCAGTCTAAACTTCTGTAGGACTGGTGATGCTTTACAGCAGTGGTTCTCAACCTTTTTTCAGTGATGTACCCCCTGTGAACATTTTTTTAATTCAAGTACCCTCTAATCAGAGCAAAGCATTTTTGGTTGAAAAAAAGAGATAAAGAAGTAAAATATAGCACTATGTCATCAGTTTCTGATTTATTAAATTGTATAACAGTGCAAAATATTGCTCATTTGTAGTGGTCTTTCTTGAACTATTTGGAAAAATATATATAAAATAACTAAAAACTTGTTGAAAAATAAACAAGTGATTCAATTATAAATAAAGATTTCTACACATAGAAGTAATCATCAACTTAAAGTGCCCTCTTTGGGGATTGTAATAGAGATCCACCTGGATTTAGGAACTTAATTCTAAACATTTCTTCACAAAAAAAGAAATCTTTAACATCAATATTTATGGAACATGTCTACAAAAAATGTAGCTGTCAACACTGAATATTGCATTGTTGCATTTCTTTTCACAGTTCTTTTGACATACATTTTAGTGATGGTCAAACCATCATGGCATGGGGGAAACTCTGGGTTTATGGTAATGAATGGAATAGCCTACTTGATTTGATGTTCAGTTTATGAACTTACATTACATTACATACCCCCAGGGTACCATTTGAGAACCACTGCTTTACAGCATGGTACACCTTGCACAGCTCGCAGCGGTTATCTTGTCATCCAGGGGCGACGAAACTTCACGAAAAAATGTCCTCATTGAAGAGGTGCCGCACGTTTATTACTTTTATGTTTATCCGTACCCGTATGCCGTTCAATTGCAGCTTTCCCCTGACTACTTACGTCGCCATCACATCGACAAAGTGTGCAGAAGCCATGGAATGAGTCTCGACTGCTTTTCATTATAAATTCGTGCTCTTTTGTCCATTCAGAATTACACGAAGCCCAGCAAAGATGAAAAAACTCCGCTCTTCAAGCCTAGTGCCTCAAAAAGGAGGACAAATACATGTCCGGCTTGATGCTGCGCCGGACGCCGGACAGGGCATAAAAAATCCGGACTGTCCGGCGTAAATCCGGACACCTGGTCACCCTAGTATTCCTTGCCGTAATATGAGCTGACATTGAAAAACCTGCTAAGCCTGGAAAAGCTAAGCACGAAGATCTACGGGCAGCTGTGTGCGACACTGAATGAGCTCTATGAACCAACCCCAATCGGAATTGTTGAGAGATTCCGATTCCAAAAAAGAAACCAAAATAATGGTGAATTTATTGATGGCATTAAAGCAATTCGCAACACTCTGTGATTTTGGCGCACACCTAAATGAGGCTCTCCGTGACCGTTTTGTGAGTGGATTAAAAAGTGAGGAAGTGCAAAAGAGACTTTTGTCAAGACGAGGGCTGCATGTGAGACTGCATCAGCGATGGAGACTGCCTCAAACAACGCACAGGTATTTTGGGGAGATTTCAAGGAACCCAGAAATGTAAACAAAGTGCATCAGGAGAACAACACAAGCAAATGGAAAAATAAGTCAGCACCATTGAAAGAGCAAAAGCGCTTCCAATCATCACAGACAAATGACAGATCATAACTTAGACTTAGACAAACTTTAATGATCCACAAGGGAAATTGTTCAACACAGTAGCTCAGTTACAATGATGGAAAGTGTAAGGATGGAAAGGACAATGCAGGTATAAATAGATTAATATAGCGATAAAAAATCTAACATATATACAAATATATACATGTGTGTACAGAATAATATATATACAGATATATTATATTATGTCTGTAACATATATACCATATATACAACACATGTACAATATTACAGTATATACAGTATATGTGACAGCAGCAGCATAAAATAGAGAGTAGATCCAGCAGAAAATAGACATTAAAAACAAAGAGCAGTAACTAACATGTCAGGTGTCAGGTAATAGGCAGATATCATCTATTGCTGTATGGCGAGTGATTATACAGCTGGATGGAGTGTGGAATGAAGGAGTTCTTGAATCGCACAGTGCGGGAAGGAAGTTGAAGGAGCCTGTTGGACAGAGGGCCAAGCCATGTTGCCGCTGTGGTGGTAAACACACTAACCTGACTCTCGCCAGATCGTTGTAGTTCGCTGAGCTCCACACAAGGGTCTGGGCTCGAAGGCAATGCAAACTCCTTCAAGATAGCAACAAATAATGAACCAATCAGGATCGCCGGGCGGGACTTCATAGACGTGACGTAGCGCCGAAGCGACTGTTTGATTCAACCAACAATGGCGGCACGCAGCGAGGAGTCGTGTGCTGACATTGATTCTGCTATTGCAACTGTTTTGTCGAATCTGTCGAATATTAATTATTTAAAAGATGAGCAGAGAACGGTTTTGAAGGCATTTATTAACTTTTCGCTCTGTCGTTATCCAATATGTCGGCTGTTCTGTTTTGTATTTCCGCTCTCATTAGCGTCATGGGTTGATTTGGATGTGAGTGGTTGAAGAAGCACGTCATTCGAGATAACAGACAAGTGGTTTATCCAATCACATACAATTATTTTTTTTACAAGGCCCCGCCTTCTGAAATACATCTCCTATTGAGAAGTCCCAGATCCTTGTGTGGAGCTCAGCGAACTACAAGGATCTGGCGAGAGTCAGGTTATAAACACAGTACACAGACATGCAGATTTAAAAATGGAAAATGTCATGTCTTCTCAAAGATTGGACCGATGTGAACTGGGGATGTTCACGGTGTACACTGCTGCCAGCAAACAACGTGGCATCCATATTAAAGTGGAACTAGAGGGCAAAGAAGTGGAAATGTTGCTCGACAGTGGCGCTCAGGCTTCGCTCATGTCCAAGATAATGTATCAAAAGTTATTGCCTCATCTACCTCTACAAAAATGCCAAGTGAAATGATTCACTTTCACCAATGAAAGAATTACCATTTTAGAAGAGGTGAACGTGAATGCCAAATATAAACAGCAAACAGCAAAGTTGCACCTAGTAGTAGTGAAGGGAGTCAGACCCACCATACTAGGATGTGACTGGCTGGACAAATTCAGGCTGAACTGGAGAGAGATTTTCCAAATGAGAGCAATCCCAAATGCAAATGACATTGATCTGGAGGCTGTGTTGGAGAAACACTTTTTAACAAGGCAGTGCTTGAGGAGGGCCCTAGCACCATCAAGGAGTTTAAAGCCATCATCAGGTTGAAACCAAGCAGTCAGCCCATCTTTCGGAAGTCTAAACCAGTGCCTATATGCTCTCAGAGAACCAGTGGAAAAGGAACTGGACAGGCTGGAAGGAATGGGCATTAAATATCCAAAACAGATCGGAGTGAGCGGGCGTCGCCGATCGTTATCGTTCCAAAAAGTGACAAATTCAAGATTAACCAAAGTGTGGAAGGAGAAACCTACCCACTACCGAACACAGAGGATTTGTCCGCTACATTGGTATGGAGCCAGACCAATGCAAGTAAGATTTGGTATCCCAAAAAATTATTGGAAAAAGTTGTATTGGCACGAAAACAAGTTTTGGCAACAAATAAATACAATCATTGAAAAAATACAATCATTTTGGTGGATGTTTTTGATGCCACTATTCATATTTTTGTACACTTTTATTGTTTTTGTGTGTTTTTTTATGATCGCTTCTCTTTTTCACGATTTTATTTCTTTTTTTTACGATATCAAAATAATGGAAGTGTTTTAGCACAAGGGGCAGGCGCCTGTGCTTATAACTGCTTATAACAAGTTTACGCTGATGCAGTTTTACTGGACTGTAAACACACAGTAGAGGAAGAAAGGAGAACCAAAGGCATCTAAATCAAGTGTAAAAGTCATAGACTATATTTGTGTTAACCTAGCCATACTTTGAGGATGTAGTATAAGCGGTACAGAAATGTATTATGAATTTTCTAAATCATCCATGTTTGTTAAAAGTTAAAGTTAAAGTACCAATGATTGTCACACACACACACTAGGTGTGGTGAAATGTGTCCTCTGCATTTGACCCATCCCCTTGTTCACCCCCTGGGAGGTGAGGGGAGCAGTGAGAAACAGCGGTGGCATGCTGTGGAGAAAACTTCATGCACTGAACTCTTTTCAGCATTTTGAAGTAAAACCTTACATCTGATCAGACTTTTACACCTAAATAGGTGAACTCATGTCTTATTGATTGTCTTATTGTATTATATTGTCAAGTATTATTTTGACTTGTATAAATAATGTGTTGAAACTACCACTATTGTGATTAATTTCCTGCCTTAATTGCAGATAATACGAAATAGGGGATACATTCAGATATCCTAAATGATATTCCACATAATATTTACATGTACAATAGAAAGTACAACCGACAACATATTTTTCAAACATCAACTGCTACAATGTGGAGCTGATGGATTATTTAAAATACATTTTATAAATAGACTGGGCTTTTGAATAGACATTTCTATTAACAATTACATTAAAACATCTTTAAAAATAATATCTGAGTAGTAGTTTGTGATGTTGCTGTAATTAATTCAACAAGAAAGACAAAGACAATCTCTGCCTCTGTAGGCTATCTGTACTTCTTTCACAGGTGTGTTCCTGAGAGGACATCCAACTACAGAACATCATCAAGTAAGTGAAGCTGATGGTTGACTGCCATGTTACATTTTATTTAAAAAATTAAACAGTCATATAGTAAATCCTCTATAAACTGTATCGATAACTAATAAATATGAGTAATTCCTTTAAAATTATTTTATTTGCTTTGTAAAGAGAATGTATATATAGTAATATATTAAACAATTAGTAAATAACAGAAATATATCCTAATAACCTCTTAGTGCTGAAATCAACTGTATATATAAAAGCAATTGTGAAAGTAACACACATACAGGTCTACTCAAGATAAATGTAATAAACAACTTTTGCCTCATATTTTCATATTTTGAAGCTTTTTTAAACGCCCTCGGTCATCATTTCTTCTTCTACGGTGATTTACTTGCATGCCCAAGTCCTGGAAAACTGCTTCCGGGTAAACTTGTCATGAGCCCCCAAGTTCTGGTGGACGAAGCTCAGCACAGGACCTTGTCACTGCAACACAGACTGGCTAACTTCCTGGTGCTGTATATAAGCACGCCACATTCAGTGACTGGAGCATCGCCAGCTGAGTTGTTCTTAAAGCGTCACTTGAGAACAAGATTTAGTTTGCTCAAGCCCAGTTTAGAGAGGACCATGGAAAGTAAACAACACAAACAAAAGACTTACCATGACAAGACAGCTGCAAAGCTAGGAACCTGCTGCCAGGGGGTCAAAAAAGGAAAGGAAAAATGGTTAAAGGGGAACATTATCACCAGATCTATGTAAGCGTCAATATATACCTTGATGTTGCAGAAAAAAGACCATATATTTTTTAACCGATTTCCGAACTCTAAATGGGTGAATTTTGGCGAATTAAACGCCTTTCTATTATTCGCTCTCGGAGCGATGACGTCACGTGACGTCAGATCGGGAAGCAATCCGCCATTTTCTCACTTTCGTCGGTGTGTTGGAAGGGTGTAACAACACAAACAGGGACGGATTCAAGTTGCACCAGTGGCCCAAAGATGCGAAAGCGGCAAGAAATTGGACGAAATGTGTTCAAAATACAAGGGTGTGGGGAAAGCCGACAAATTGGTCAGTCGTTTGTTCCGCACACTTTACCGACGAAAGCTTTGCTACGACAGAGATGGCAAGAATGTGTGGATATCCTGCGACACTCAAAGCAGATGCATTTCCAACGATAAGGACCCTAGCTTCCCTGGCCTGCTGACAACAACTCCAAAACTGGACAGATCAGCTTTCAGGAAAAGAGAGCGGATGAGGGTATGTCTACAGAATATAGGGAATAAGCGGTAGAAAATGGATGGATGGATTATACATAAACTGTGCTTACCAATAATTTAGCTTAAAAACATTTATTTTTTTCAATCATTCAAGTACATTCGGGTAGTCTTGTGTAATGCAGTATTTTGTGTCTATTTAGGTATGGTTAACCTGAGTGCTGAAATCGTGGAAAAATATATGTTCTTAGCGCGCCTGATATGGGCTGTCTGCACTCTCAAAGTGCATGTTGTTGCCAAATGTATTTCATATGCTGTAAACCTAGTTCATAGTTGTTAGCTTCCTTTAATGCCAAACAAACACATACCAATCGTTGGTTGGAAGGCGATCGCCGAATTCGTCCTCGCTTTCTCCCGTGTCGCTGGCTGTCGTGTCGTTTTCGTCGGTTTCGCTTGCATACGGTTCAAACCGATATGGCTCAATAGCTTCAGTTTCTTCTTCAATTTCGTTTTCGCTGCCTGCCTCCACACTACAACCATCCGTTTCAATACATGCGTAATCTGTTGAATCGCTTAAACCGCTGAAATCCGAGTCTGAATCCGAGCTAATGTCGCTATAATTTGCTGTTCTATCCGCCATGTTTGTTTGTATTGGCATCACTGTGTGACGTCACAGGAAAATGGACGGGTGTATAAAACGATGGTTAAAATCAGGCACTTTGAAGCTTTTTTTAGGGATATTGCGTGATGGGTAAAATCTTGAAAAAAACTTCGAAAAATAAAATAAGCCACTGGGAACTGATTTTTAATGGTTTTAACCCTTCTGAAATTGTGATAATGTTCCCCTTTAAAGCAACCATTGTGAAGCGCCTTGGACCAGTTACTTACCTCATTAACAAGGGTGGAAAAGTGCGCTCCATACATACTGACCATCTGCTTTACTCCTGGGAGGCTGAAACACCACATCAGCGTGCCGATGATGTCTTGGCGCTGATGAGAGACATCTTAGACTAGCCATCTACCAACCCTGCAGTGACATCTACCCAAACAGCGAGTCTACGTGGAGACCAACGCAGGCTCTACAGACGCCGACCGTCGATAACGCAGCAGAGACATCGGAGCTGGTAATGCCACCGCAGAGGCCAGGACAAGGCACTCCATCACAGAGTGTAGATCAACCTCAAGATCATCTATCTACGCCTGTCTACCCCTGCAGTCCTGCCATGCTCCGTTATTCACAACGTGTGCGCATGAAACCTGTCAGACTGCGAGATGATCATAGGACCTAAATCCCTTGGATTTGGTTTGCAATGGTAGAGGAGTCGAACATCTCCATTGTTAGCGTAGAAGAATTTAGAAGTAATTAATGGGGAAAGTTACATACCGGTATGTTGTCCAGCTGTTGTTTAAGCTATTGCTGTCATTTGGTTTGAAAAAAAAGTGTAAGAAAAAGCACACTGAAAAGAGGGGATTATAATACTGTAAAATATTGTAATATGATACCTGAATAGTATAAATAGTAAATGTACTTATTGAAATGTGATTTATGCATGACGTAATGTTTGCTAAATGCTTGATTGTTATTGCTATTAGAAACAATACCTTGATGGAGTTCTTATTTAAACAGAGGAAGTGTAATATATTAAGATATATATGTATACTTTGATTCTTGCGTAATAGCAATTGTAGAAAAAAACGAAATAACGTATACACTGTAGCGCAGTTACGTACTTGGCGTAGGTTTTTTACCTAAGGTTGTTGGAAAATAAAGCTGACGCATATCCACGTTGATGTCTGTGTCTCGTGTGCTAAACAGCCGTAAAAAGGATAAGAACCCCGAATATATTACAAGCGCTATTAAAACAAACCCAACAGGGAACCCACCGCATTTTGAAAAAAATAGTTCAGTTTATTATTGCACTATGCATATGCAACAATAAAAATTATAAACAAAGTTAACATTATACATTTTTAAAATATAAATTATTTAAATAAATTGATATTTTTAAATACTGATTGATGTGTGATCTTTACCTCAGTGGCTAGTTTTAGCTCATTAATTGTGCTATGTAACATGTCCATTAGCCTAATCCAAGTGAAATGTTCTATTATTTTATACTATAGTTGTATTTATATACATTTTATGCATACATACATACATTGTATTCTTATTTTTTGTAATATGGTTCTAACCTAAAATGTTTTGTTTGAAAATGTACAGTAAATGTACACCGTTTTTATTGTGCACAAAGGGACACAGGGAACATTTTAAATAGTTATATTATTTCAAAGATTCCAATATTTCACCACCTTATGGAGTAGTTACAATAAATCACACACCTAACAAATGTCAGAACAATTCGCACCAATAGAATAAAAAATTAGTCGGATGTGTAAATTTGAACTATTCTGATCCAATCTAACTGCTGCCAGTGATCGTTTCCATGATATAAATGGTATAACATAAATATAAACATCAAATAAAACAAGACGGTTTTATAATCAGATATTTGAGCGCATCGATGCAAAACACAGGCACCGTTCAAAAAGACATGAATCCAAATCTACTGTACTTACTTTACTTTACTACACTTACTTGTACTCGGCGAACCAGGAAATGGATAACCCTGAAATCGAGGTTGACAAATGAGAAACTACCAACCGCACAGACAGAAAAGCAAGCCCAAATAAGGAACTACTTGGAACAAGCGCAAAAAACTCACTAGAAAAAAAACAAGCCCAAAATCGCTTATAATAAGTAGGGATGTATACCGAGTACCGGTATTTTTAGGTACCGATCCCTAATTGGGTCGATTCAACAGGACCGTGAAAATTCTGCACAACTTGTTTATCCAGCTGACCGTCGTAATTATGATATGCATGCAGTGTCTATTTCATTCAGGTGCCACTGCAAAGCATAAAAAAAAGACACGGCGGAGCCAATCGGAGTCAACTTTTTCCACTGCACTTTCGGGTATGCGTAAGTAAACAGAATCATAGATTTACGTGTCATCGGAATTGCAGACGAAATCAGTGTTCGCTGAAAACAGAAGGTAATTGTGGAAAGTCGTGGAAATTGTCGCAATGTGACGGAGATGCTGTCATTGAGAGGAAAAGGGTAAACATAATTACCGTGCACTTGACAAACACTCACGTCCATGGAGCCATGCTAGCCAGGGGCCAGCTCTCCATACATCGCCCTGCACAGTGCACCCTCCTCGGGCCATTTCTGTGTCTGCCTCTGGTACACACGGCCACTTCAAACTACCAAACGTACTCCAAAATTCAGAGCTGAACAATCCCAAATGACATCTATGTGTCAGGTGATATGTTTCTTTTACAAATATGATGACTATTGGCCATAAAGCTGTGTGAAAACACCTGCTACTTCTGCAGCCAGTTGTGGACTCAACCACCAATTAAACATCTTCATTGGTAAGTTGATGATAACTTGACAGCTTCTAATACTATAGTTGGAGCACCAATGTTGAAATAATAACTGATGCATCTTTTACTTGAAAACATGTCAACTAAATTTTGTGAGTACATTGTTATTGTGCTTTTTCTTATTTAATTAAGTTAATTAATTTACAATGTGGGGCTTCACGGTGGCAGAGGGGTTAGTGCATCTGCCTCACAATACGAAGGTCCTGAGTAGTCTTGGGTTCAATCCCGGGCTTGGGATCTTTCTGTGTGGAGTTTGCATGTTCTCCCCGTGACTGCGTGGGTTCCCTCCGGGTACTCCGGCTTCCTCCCACTTCCAAAGACATGCACCTGGGGATAAGTTGATTGGCAACACTAAATTGGCCCTAGTGTGTGAATGTGAGTGTGAATGTTGTCTGTCTATCTGTGTTGGCCCTGCGATGAGGTGGCGACTTGTCCAGGGTGTACCCCGCCTTCCGCCCGATCGTAGCTGAGATAGGCTCCAGCGCCCCCCGCGACCCCAATGGGAATAAGCGGTAGAAAATGGATGGATGGAATTTACAATGTTAATAAAATGCTGGACTAATCCATTTCATTAATTAATTTTTTAGTGCACGGGCTATAAATTTAGCAGGTTAAAACAATAGAAAAAATTGTGATATTAGTGAAGATCGGATGATTTTTTTTCCATAACGCCCAGATCGGATGTGACAATCAGCTTGGAGTAATCACAAATAAGGAAGCAAAATCACACAAAAGTTTTTAACGACAATATTTCCTCCTCAAAAGACCCTCAAAGTCCAGTGTCTAGCCGTCCAGTAATCCACAGGCCAATATTAATCCACTCAAAAAGTGAAACATTGAAGTAATATAATAATCCATAAAGTTTCTCAGAAGCAGAATAGCGTCCGCTGACAGATCTCTAGTCACTGTCTGACGTCATTCCATCGTGTCGCGTTTTCGTGGCATCAAAACACACTTTGCTTAACTGCACACCCACCACAATATGCTAGTTGATTGTATTAATTGATATGATGTATTTGATATGATATAAATTATGATATGTACAGTACCATGTAAAAGGTATGTGCCCTGCCTACATAAATATTATTTCCAGCTGAGTGTAATTGTAATGAATAGAAACAGTGATAGATCTGTGTGGTCTTCACAAGATGATGACATAACCGCATTGCAATGCAAACATCGTTGACTTGTTTAAGAATTAAAAAGCAGGTGTTGATAAAATACTTCCCAGCTGTGAGATGTTATATGGTGTTAACCTCTTGAGCCAATAACATTTTTTAATAAAAATGCATTTTTTAATCTTTATTTACACCAATTACATATAGTACCAATAAGAGAACTGATAAATACCTGTATCGATAAGTAATATCGATAAGGGTATTGTATCGATAAAATCTAATAATAAGCAAACTTGGTAAAACTGCTTCGGTCCTTATCCAAGATTCTATGGTACATGGTCCCCTCTATTACCACTCTAATGCAGTGCAGTCTTCCTGTATCCTCAGCGGAGAAAAATGATTTCTTTGTAACAGTACGCTTAGCTTAACACAATAAAATGACGTGTGTAATTAATCCAAATACATATGCTGTGATGTGAAGCGATTACGTGGTGAGTGTTAAAGTTAAAGTTAAAGTACCAATGATTGTCACACACACACTAGGTGTGGCAAAATTATTCTCTGCATTTGACCCATCACCCTTGATCACCACCTGGGAGGTGAGGGGAGCAGTGAGCAGCAGCGGTGGCCGTGCCCAGGAATCATTTTTGGTGATTTAACCCCCAATTCCAACCCTTGATGCTGAGTGCCAAGCAGGGAGGTAATGAGTCCCATTTTTTATAGTCTTTGGTATGACTCAGCCGGGGTTGGAACTCACAACCTACCGATCTCAGGGCGGACACTCTAACCACTAGGCCACTAGCCGGGAGGTGTTGAAGGTGCGTATTGAGAAAGATGCGGAAGTCCAGAAAGGGCAAGGCAGGCTCGGAGGTCCGTGGTCAGGGGCTGGAGCGAGGCGTCATAGTCCGGGGGCAGGCGAGAAGTCGAGATCCAGGGAGGCAGCAGGAAGTCCAGAGGGAATCCGGGGGGACGAGACACACAGCTCAAAACCAGGGAACGAAGAGGATCTGCGGGATGATGACACAGAACAAGACACAATGAGCACAGAGGAGGGGAAACATGGAGAGCGAGGAAGCACATAGGCGAGGAAAGCTAGAGACGTGTAGGGCTTACTGTACAATACAAGTAGCTACGTTCTGGCACTGGAACGCAGGACACGCTAACTTAAGAAGGACGTGGAGCTCTCATTAGCGTCAGGTGTGTTGATTGCAGATAGAGTGCAGCCGCGCAGAGGCGCGGCCGCAGCAGGAGAGGAACACCCGTGGGCGTGTCCCGAGGTGCGCTCAGAGGAACGCACAGCAGAATGTGTGGCGGCAGGTGCTTGAGTCGTAACATTCTTAACCTGGGTTCCCTTATCGGTTATATGGATGGAAGGATCAGATAAAAATTCAGTTTACATATATATTTTATAAAATTGTTTACTTTGAAATTCAAATATTTTGGGTACATGACATGAGCAATTACATTTTAATAGGATAGGATAGCATATCATTTTATTTATCTCACAATAGGAAAATAATGTGGTTGCATTGCAGATTTAAAAAGTTCACAAAAAAGTATTAAAAGTAGCACAAAAGTCACAAAAATGCCACCCTTTGTTGAGCAGTCCCAGAGGGTTTTACACCAAAAGGTATAAATCACATCCAAACAAGAGGGAAACTTTGAATAAAACAAAGGACCGCAAAGCTGCTGCAACCAGCTGCCACTTCAGCGGTGCCATTTTTGCATACAGCAACAGTAAATAAAGCATTACACAATGGATTTAAAGTTGTGTTTTTTTCTGATGATGGAGGTCAATCGAGTTCTAAAAGGTTAAGAGTCACTGCTATTAACGACAAAAGTTAATAGCATATTTTAACATTTGTGCAAAAGTGTGTTTTTCCTCTAAGCTGTGAGGAAAATAAACAGATTTCAAAATAAAAAAGCGAACATTGACAGCAAATTGTTGTTTTAAATCAGTATGTATAACACAACTTCTTAAAGTCAATGAACACGTTATTGTGTCATTTCCATTAAGATGAAATGATCCAAATAGATTTTAACTCAACATATGGCTAGTGATGTTAACTTGTTTGGCCTCAATATTGTTTATTGATTGTACTACAAGCCTATTATTTTTGAAAGTGTGTCTTTACTATGAAAGCTTTTTTTGACACTGAATTCATGTAACTGGATTTTTTGCATTTGAATTATGTGAAACACATTTTTTTTTTTTTTTACATAAAATTATGCTGACAATGTCATTGAATATAATGTAGTGTATAAAAATACAGTGTTTTAAAAATCAGTCTATAAAAATCATCCATCCATCCATCCATCTTCTTCCGCTTATCCAAGGTCGGGTCGCGGGGGCAGCAGCCTAAGCAGGAAAGCCCAGACTTCCCTCTCCCCAGCCACTTCGTCCAGCTTTTCCTGTGGGATGTCATTGAATATAATGTAGTGTATAAAAATACAGTGCTTTAAAAATCAGTCTATAAAAATCAGTCTTAAAATATTCAGTGTATAAAAATTTGCTGTTAAAAAATGCAGTCTACAAAAATTCAAGAGTAAAAAAATCGGTGTATAAAAATTCAGATAGACAGACAACATTCCCACTCACATTCACACACAAGGGCCAATTTAGTGTTGCCAATCAACCCACTCAGAACCAGCCAATGAGGTCCATCCATCCATCCATCCATCTTCTTCCGCTTATCTGAGGTCGGGTCGCGGGGTCAGTAGCCTAAGCAGGGAAGCCCAGACTTCCCTCTCCCCAGCCACTCGGTCCAGCTCCTTCCGGGGGCGTTCCCAGGCCAGCCGAGAGAGATAGTCTTCCAAACGTGTCCTGGGTCTTCCCCGTGGCCTCCTACCGGTCGGACGTGCCCGACCACAACGGATCGATACAGCGTCCGCATTACTGAAGACGCCGCACCGATCCACCTGTCAATTTCACGATCTACTCTTCCCTCACTCTTGAACAACACTCCGAGGTACTTGAACTCCTCCATTTGGGGCAGGGTCTCCTCCCCAACCCGGAGATGGCACTCCACCCTTTTCCGGGCGAGAACCATGGACTCGGACTTGGAGGTGCTGATTCCCATCCCAGTCGCTTCACACTCGGCTGCGAACCGATCCAGTGAGAGCTGAAGATCCTGGCCAGATGAAGCCATCAGGACCGCATCATCTGCAAATAGCAGAGACCTAATCCTGCAGCCACCAAACCAGATACCCTCAACGCTCTGACTGCGCCTAGAAATTCTGTCCATAAAAGTTATGAACAGAATCGGTGACAAAGGGCAGCCTTGGCGGAGTCCAACCCTCACTGGAAACGTGTCCGACGGACCAAGCTCTGACACTGATCGTACAGGGAGCGGACCGCCACAATAAGACAGTCCGTTACCCAATACTCTCTGAGCACTCCCCACAGGACTTCCCGGAGTACACGGTCAAATGCCTTCTACAAGTCCACAAAGCACATGTAGACTGGTTGGGCAAACTCCCATGCACCCTCAAGGACCCTGAAGAGAGTATAGAGCTGGTCCACAGTTCCACGACCAGGACGAAAACCAAAGCCAATGAGGTGTGAAGTTTAAAGTCACGTGACATGGGTCTTGCAAAACAGCATAAAAAGCAGTTAACTGGGCTACCTGGGCATAATACAACATAATAAACACTTCAACGTGGCCCGCTGGATACTGTGAAACTATACAAATTATTCAAATTATTAATATCTTCAATTTTGAGTGTCATAAGGTTTCTTCGTGTCATGATATTCAGCCAAACTGTCTGTGATACACAATGTGACCAACAGATGGTGCTGAATAATGATGTTCAGGTAAACGTAACAAAGAAGACATGTTGAAGACATGTTTGGATGCATTCATGGTGGGAGGAATAAATAAGCAAGCACGTTGTTCAGGAGACAAAGTTTAGTCATTAATCGATAAACAACACACTACGGTAACCATAGGAACAGTCGTATCATATTGAATAAGTGGATGTTTTTTATCCTTTTGCCTTTTGCATCTTTGTTGCTCTTGCTCGAATAGAAAAGATGTCGATCAAGGACATGGTCTGCAGTAGAGCAGCAACGTTCATATATTTTTTAAATATTCAGTGTTTTATTGTTTATAGTTAATACTGTAAATCCCACATTCTGTATTTTCATTTACATTCGAGTGTATTTTTCAGTAAAAAAACTAAACGGTCCATCTCAAAATCGGAATGAACTTTAGTTAATTTACTGAACTATATGACAGTCAGAATGTACATAAAAATGTGGGATTTACAATATTAACTATGAACAATAAAACACAGGATATTGCAAAAATGCGTTGCGCTCCTGCAGACCACCTCCTCAATTGACATCTTTTATAATCGAGCAAGAGCAACAAAGATGTAAAATACATGGCGAAACATAAACGCAAAGTGTAAAAAAAATCCATATATTCGATATAATATCTCTGTTCTGCAGAACTTTGCTGTAGAATTCTGCCTCAGTCTGACACTCGCTATGTTTTTTTTCCTCTGTAAACATGTCCTGTCCATCTGCCCCACTCTGTTTGTTCCCAGAGCTTCGTATGTCAGTCAAAAGTGCAGATTCTAACCATTGGAATCATTTCTATAGTTTGAAAATATCCAGTGGTCCGCTTTGAAATGTTCATTATTTTGTATTATGCCGCATGGTTAACTGCTTTTTTATGCTGTTTTGCAAGACGCGTGCCATGTGACTTCAAACTTGACACCACATTGGCTGGTTCTGAGACAGGATCAATTGCTTCAGTCTTAATTTACAAGCAGTGAGTCTTGCTTTTTGAAGGAGCAAATTTTTTGACACTGACTTTTTGTTTGTTTACACTGAATTTGTATCATTTAATTTTTTACACTGAATTTTTATACACTGAATTTTTATACACTGATTTTTTTACACTGAATTTGTATACTCAGATTGTTTACCCTGCATTTGTATACACTGAATTTTTATATCAATGAAATTATCAGCACAATTTGATGTAAAATAATTCAGTTTACAAATTCTGACAAGAAATTCAGTGACATAAATTCAGGGGCTTTTGTAATAAAGACACAAATTAACCTCCATAAAACCACCTAGGATAGATCTCACTGCAGGGATAAAAGTTGAAGATAAAACAAAGGGTTTAGTGATGCATGGATATCTCAATGCCTGAAAGTTTTTGTTGTTTTACCAAAACACTAACATTTCCAGCAGGGCTGCCCCGCTGCGTAAAACCTTGTGATCTCTGGGGGGCCCCTGTTTTGTGTGAAAAAGTGCATATAAAATGTTAGCTAATGAAAGAGGGCACTTCATATGAAATGTTATCACCATTGTATTCGCTAGCCTCTTCCTGCTCTGTCAATGATAAGAACATAGTGACACATTTCCCACAAAGTTGCCACTATACCACGTTGCGCACTTTGTTAGTGCTTTTCTTGAAAGGCAGTTTTAGAGATATTTCAGAAAAAATTGTAAATGTTATGTTTTGACTATATAAAATGTATTATTTTGCACTTAGAAAATAAGTATATTGAATAATTTGTTTCTCATGAATTTGTTTTGGTACAAAACATGCCTCAAATTATATTCAGGTTTGATTAAAAAAGTGTAAAAATTGTTACACATAAACCTCTCATGCTGCAGTCGTCAACTCCTGTGTTGTGTGTGGGAGAGGTGAGAGGGGAGGGGCTGCTGACTGGAAGACGCAACTGCTCTGTACTGCTCCCTACATCCGTGTTTTACCGGATATGTACAGTGGCGTTTTAAAAAGTAATTAATTTTACTTTTTTAAACCGATACCGATAATTTCCGATATTACATCTTAAAGCATTTATCGGACATCTCTAATTATGACCAATTTATCGATCCTGTAACTATTTGGCATTGGATTGATATAAAATTTTTTAGTATCACCCAAAACCTATGTAAAGTATCCAAACGACAGAAGAATAAGTGTTTACTACATTTTAACAGAAGTGTAGATAGAACATGTTAAAACACAAAGCATACATAAATATTACATCCATTTCCTACAGGTTGTCCCTCATAATTTTGACAAAATAATACAGTTGGTAACTGCATACTTCAGTAGCCAAATTAGGAGTCTTTGTAACCCGTTTGCTTACTTACTACTAAAAGTGAAGTTGTCTAGTATGTTTACTATGTTTTTTAATGAAAACATTGTTCTTTGATTGCAATAAGAAACATATGTTTCATTTACCATAAGATTTTATGTTCAAATAAAGCCAATCATGACATTAGTTGTGGTTCCCTTCATTTTGAAAAGTATCGTAATCCATTTTGGTACCGGCACCAACATATTGGTATCAGAACAACCCTATTGCACATGAATAAAAATGTGTGAGTAACTTTCCAAATAAAATTCTGTTTAAGACCCCAAATTAGCCCTAATTTCTATTATAAACTTACTTAAAGTTAAATAATAGACACTATTGATACCATTTTCCTCTGTCAAGATCACATGTTACAGCAAAGTATTGACTATGGAGAGCGAATCTGCTCTGAATGTGACCTGTTTGTCAGGGAGCAGACAGATGAGCTTGTTAGGGAGAGGGACCATCATTGATATACGCATATCACAGGGAAAGTGAGGGTTAAAGAGCGGGAACATACTTGCACATTGTGATGCAAAGGGCACGGGTGGGTTAAACCAAGTTCTACTCGGTCCCTTGACCCAGGGACTCTTTGAAGCTGTGGCCTTCAGGACGTGGGCCCTAAAGGGAGCTCAGTGTGGCATGGCCCTGGAACTGGACCATTGCAACACAGTCAGCGGGATTCGGGGACGTGCCTTTTGTCCCCAATGAAAATGTACGTGGGTTTGGGCGGGGACAGGGGAAAGGTTACATGTGAGGACCATGGGGAGCGAGGATTAAGATCAAAACAAACAGACTGGGGAGACACGTCACCTCACTTTCTCAGCAACCGTTGAAGCGGCCGATTACATGATGTATGAGACTCGCTCGAATAGGCAAATTTGTATAGACTGCAATTCATCTTTGAGGGAATAAAAACATTTTGATCCGAATGGATAAAAAAATTCAATTCCAAGCAAGGAGTTCAGTAGACTCGATAGAGATATTAAAACTTAGTATAAAGCCGGATGAAACAAGTTTTTAGAAAATAGTCTGTTGTTGTAGAAAATAGTTTTACAATCAGATTAGGACTCAAAGCGTCCAAATGACCAAATTGTTTTACAGTGTTCTCTTTGTGTATTTTTTGCTCCTAAAAATTAATCTTGAAGTCATTTCCAATAATATCAATTAATTTTTAAGTAATCGGTAGATAAGTAAATGCACTTGGAACACCCCCTTTCCATCGTCAGACTCGACATGCCGCCCCCTCTTGCTGTGATATCATCTACAGAACTGGAGCCCATTTTCCCACATAGACAGTGTAGATAAAGGCATGTAAAATATTATGTTGATCACTTAGTTGCATGTTTTCTGTCACCCTGGTCCATGATTACTGCAAAACTGATATGATTAACATTATGAGCAAACTAATGTCCCTGCTCTTCCATCTCCTCTTCCATAGACACCTTAGCCTGTGTTTCCTCATGCTAGTTCAGCCTTTTCTCAATCATATTGGGGAAAACATCAGTAGAAGTGGACAAAAATAGAACACTAGCGGCTTGCCTTCTTTTCCCCTCTTTTTTAATCGGTTTGCACTTTTTTTATCAGTTTTTCCGCAGGTTCTGGCTCAGTCTTTCTCCCTTTGAGGGTGCTCTTGATTTTGTGGATCACATTTGGCTTCCGCCATTGTAATTTTTTCCATCTAAACTCTGACCAAAACCCTTTTACTTCAAAGTCAGAATCATTAAAATTATCTCTGCAAATTACAATCATCTCGCTTGGTCTGTCCAATTTTGCACCTGCCAATTTGAATGGAGAGGTCCATACTTTCCTCGTATTCCCATTATCTGGAAATTGCTGCATTGCTACAGCCTGCAACAATGTATCTGCCAGCCAGGTTTGCTAACCAAATCCATCCATCCATCCATTTTTTTACCGCTTGTCCCTCTTGGAGTTGTGAGAGCGCTGGAGCCAATCCTACAGATAGACAGACAAAGCATTCACAGAGATTCATATCAGTCTTCAGTAGGTGAATTTTAACTGCAGACATCATTCTTAGATCCAGAACTATGAAACAAGTATCAATGTTGTCAGTATCAGAGGGGCCCTTTAATAATAATGCATTAATCTGCTCTAATTTGAAGTCACAATTAACATGAAAGACAAAGTGATAAACTTAACTGCAGAAGTCCTTTTTTTGTGTCAATCCAAACATTTTCTTAAAATTAGCACAATTTACGGTAAAATACAGGCAGCTGTGGTTGCCAGGAATTCACTGTAAAAAATACAATCACGGTCTATAGGGCATTACGGTATGTTGATGTTGAATCCATTAATTTTACAGTTAACAGTTTTGGCTTACAGTAAATTACTATGAAAAAAACGGATACATTGTTAACCTGTTTACAAAAAAAACCTACAATTTTCGGTAAAATACTGGCAGCTGTGGTTGCCAAGAATTCCCTGTAAAACAATAAAGGGCAAATTTTAGTGTTGCCAATCAACGTAGTTCGAAGGTGCATGTCTTTGGAGGAAACCGGAGTACTCGGAGAGAACATGCAAACTCCACACATAAAGACCCCTGGCCTGGGAATCAAACCCAGGACCTTCTTACTGCGAGGCACAACACTATCCACTGCCCTACTGTATCTAGTACAGTGTTGCCAACTCCTCAAAGTAGCTATTGGTTGTCCTAAAAGTCACTAGAAATCGCTAGATGATGTCATCGCCTCATTTGCCTAATTTATGGCTATGGACGCTGTCGGAGAGATACAAATGTGAGTTTAAAAAATGTATAATTATGTTTAAAACTGCAGATCACTTTTCTTCTTTGGATTCTTAGTTGTTTTTTTAATCAGTTTTGTTCTGCATTAATAAATGTTAGAGTATCACATTTGATTAAAAGACTGCAGGGTTGTGATATTCACGAACAAACCAAATCTAATTACTGGCTCTCTAACATGAACGATTGAATTAGGACGTTGCAGTGATTTTATATCAGCTTGACATGACAGTGAAGAAATATTTACATCTCGCTCTTTAAAAAAGCAGAAGAAGTGGCAGTTTTGCATGTGTGCATTTCATTTGCAGTCTGGAGGCATGTGGATCTCCTCTCTGCACTGACATGAGGACCTAGCTAGTGAGATGTTCAACTTTTGTCACAGACACACACACACACACACACACACACACACACACACACACACACACACACACACACACACACACACACACACACACACACACACACACACACACACACGATTTCGAGGTGAGTAAGTGACTGAGGCTGTGTACAGTCGGCAAATCAAATTAGCTGATTTATTTAAGAGTAACAATAAAGAAACATTCATTGTTGGGCGGCTGAAACAATTAGCCTACTTGTTCATTCCTTTAATGTCTGTAACATGACCTTTACATATATTGTCTGTAATATTTATAGCATTTCAGTTTTTAGCCATGAGTTGAAAAAAAAAGAAAAAAAAAAAAAAAAAGAGTGGAATCAAGATTTGAATGACAAGGTGCTTCCTATGACATTTTACTGCAAATGTGCGCCCTATATTCTTGCCAAGCACAGCTTTAGTGCTTGGCTGGTTAACTGCTGGATCGGGATGGAATCCCGGTCAGTTGTGTATCAGGAAGATATGCAAATTTACATTTTGATTGTGGTAAATTTGCTATTTTGCACACAAAAATATGATTACTGAACACTTTCTTTCCAATTAATTCGTTTTAAAAGGGTACCATAGATGCATACATTTAAGTTTGATTTGAGTATAGTAAGTATAAAAAAACCCGTTTCACATTGATCAAAAAGGGGAAATTCAGGTTAGGGCCCCAATTTAATTTTGGTTGTATACATTTTTAAATGATGTGCATATTTCAGGTCTAATTTTAAGGTGGGTTACCATACAAATCATTCTAACATAACTGCAATAATGAAAAAAATGTGAAAGTACAAAGTATAGTGAACATTTTTTTTTCAGGACCTGAAACTCAACACTGGCTCCCGACTCTGTGCCATATGCTCCAATACTTAGTGATGAGAAATGAAATGTGTCTGAGTCACTGCGTTCCACTTGTCCCATGAATAATGCAGTGAAGACGGCTGATGAGGCACATTTGCTTGTGCAGATGAAAGGCTGACACATATTGTTACATAAGGGCTAACGATGTCCGACAAGCCTTTTAAAGCTCACCACCTTGAGGGGGGATAAGGTTGTATGAGAATGATGTTTAAACGAGCAGCAATTTGAAGATGATTCTCATGCTTAAAATATCCCGAAGGATGGAAATTATGAACTGGATTGAACTGAAAGCCACCAGATGGTGAACTAGTTATCTTTGCTTCAGGAAACAGTTTTTTATAATTATAATGATATTAACTTCAAACATATTTTACAATATGTTTGAAGTGATGTAGAACTGCACTTCACTATGTTAAGAGATGTTTCTAAATATATATCCAGTAAAAAAACACATTTGCAATTCATGAAGAATAAGCTTTGCCTTCAGAATTACAATATGTTTCAGTGTTTCCCATACCTTAACCTATTTGTGGCGGCATGCCAAAAATATATTTGGAACTACACAGATAGGTTTGGCTACCTATTGATACAGTGGCGGGCCGTGCGTTTCCCACTTAGGCCTTCAGTGATGTCCGACTTCAATGATTACCTCTCAAAATACCATCATTGATGTCACCACATGTCCATTGATGGAGAAATACTATACAGGAACACATTTACGCACTACTGGGCATTGGATTACCACCAACAGTGTACATAACGGGTTTTTTCTGGCGCATTTAAAAATCAATAAACCCGCATCAGCAATTAAAACTGTTGTGATCTCAAAACAATGAGAATCCAAGTGTAGATCCGTAAAAATCTCTATTTAATAACACAAAATCACTAGAGAAAATAAATCAATTGTAACACAAGTTCAGCTCCAGGAAAACCGGGTCAAAATTTGTCCTCCACTTGAGGAAATACAAAAAACAGGATTACAAAGGTCCAGGGAAAAAGACAGCGTAAGTGAGTTCAGACTAGACCAGGGGTGGGCAAACTTTTTGCCAGGAGGGCCACATTGGGTTCTAAGATTTGACAGGGGGGCCGGTCCAGGAACAGTTGGATGGAGTGTTTGTGTGAAATAATATATATTACATGTAAAAGCCATTACGTGAGAGGATTTGGCCTACAAACATGTAACATATCATGAGTAGGCAGCAAGGCTCATTGTACAGTTTTCTTTTTTTCAAATGCATTAATTTCATTTGATTAAGAATAAACACAGTAGAGAAATTCACAGTATACATTTGATTTACTTGAATTATTTACATTTGATTATCACAGAATAACAGCAGAGAAACTCACAGTTTCAGTGGGAACAGTGTTGTTGATGTCCCTTTTTGGCCAATGCATCAAAGTCTGGAGTGAGTTTGGTTGTGGCAATTCTCAGGATAGCTCCGAGATGCTGGTCAGTTAACCTGGATCTGTGACGGGATTTGTTGATGTTCATGACGCTGAATGTCTGCTCACAGACGTACGTCGAGCCAAACAAAGTTAACATCTTCTGTGCCGTCTTCCGGAGGTTTGGGAACATGGCTTCGTTGAGTGCAGCATAAAAGTCATTCAGTTTTAGAGAGTTGAACTTCTCCTTTAATTGGGAGTCTGACTGAAGATCGATCAGTTCAGCTTGCTGGCGTAGTTAGCATGCTTGTTAGCAAAGTGGCGGCTGATATTGTACTCTTTGTAACCGCGACAGTTTCTTGGCATATCAGACACACAGCCTTTGATCAGACTTCAGTAAAAAAAATATTTCGTAGTCCACTCTGCATTAAATACTCGGCACTCACTGTCCACTTGTCTTTGCTTTGATAAGCTCATTTTTACAGAGGGGCTCACAGGACAAGGCTAAAGAGAAGAAGGGAGTAATATCCCACAGGCCAAAAAGGTCAATGAGCGCCATGTAGTGGGGAAACGCGGTATTACAGGGATATAGTGAAACGAACGAGGTTCACCGACGATAATAATATGAAATGTAATTTAATAATAGAATTTAATGGGTGGCTCCTCCTTAATGATAGTCAAGCGCTGAAAACGCATACGGGAGGCAGAAACCTTAACATTGATAAGAGTTTTTTGTAAAAAAAAAAAAAAAAAACTAAAAACAACAGCGCTGGAAGGAGCATAATATGACATGAAGAGAATATGAATACTTTAAAAAAATAAAATACTTTTTTTTTTTTTTTTCAATAATTTGGACAAGTTCCGCGGGCCGGATTAAAACATTCAACGGGCCGCATACGGCCCGCGGGCCGTAGTTTGCCCATGGACTAGACTCTACCGCATGCAACGGACGAACTGGCACGGGCTGAGTGGAGATCCAGGGTTTAAATATGGTGATTGATTGGAGACAGGTGGGCTCAGATGACTGGCAGGACACCTGAAACTAATGACGGGGTAGAGACTTAAATCAACTTTATTTATAAAGCACATTTTTAAAATTTACCACAGGGGTAGCCAAAGTGCTGTACAATGGGCAGGTTAAAAGATAATACGAGAACCGAGCAAACACAACACAACACAAACAGAGCACGATAAAAAATAAATAACTGAAATAAATACTTACAGACACAAGAGGGGAGGGGAGTAGGAAAACAAGAGGAAAAAGAGCAGGAGAACCGCCCTCACGACAAAAACATAGCTTATGTGGTACTGTCAAAATTAAAATTGCAAAAAACATTTTAAACGTGAAAAAATAAAGAAATTAAATATATAAACTCACATTTCATCGACAGCTGAGCTAGCTTCCGGGGTTGGCCGACATCGTCTCACAAGATGTAGTTTCTCTTTAAATATCCTTATTGAAAATGGCCTTGCAAATATATGTTGTCTTGTCTTATCATAAAAGATGCAGATGAGGCGTGTTGGCTGACTTCTTAAAGTTTACTCCACAGCGTGCTCATCCAAAACTTTCGCTTAAACGGGGCTACTGCGCATGCTCTTCACTACTGTGGCATGCTGGGTAATGTAGTTCTTAAGTTACCTGGCTCATAACATCACTATATATCTGTCTTAGGCCATATAGAAGGCCTTACTGACAACAATGCGTGATCTGATTGGCTATCGCAACTGTCTATCACCTGTATGTGTCCGTTCACTTACAGTGCACGGACCCCAGCATTGCTGATTCTGAAGGCTTTGTGGCAGATTTGGTACAGCATGTCAACATAAGATAGCTGAATTCTGATTGGATAAAAACTCTATAACCGAAACACAACAGCGCTGGAAGGAGCATAATATGACATGAAGAGTATATGAATACTTTTAGATATTTAGGGAAAGTAAATCAAAAATTACTTTTATTTTTAATTATGATCATGATTTCTGGTTATGTTAGGCCAGCAGAGAAGGCCTTGCTGGCCCTGACAGCACACCAATGTATTAATACCAAATACGCCCTCACTTATAAACACATTATAATGGGACTGTTGTCATGAACTTCCTGATAATTAGGACTTACATTTATTATTTTCCTGTGTTTGGTGTTATTTCCCTTCCAGCGCTCTTGTTATCTCGTTTCCATTTCATGTGTGCTTTCATTACTTTCCACTTCACCTCTGGCCTAAAAGCTGTCCCTGATTGGAAAACAGGACACACCTATCCCTAGTTGCCAATCCGGTTGTCGTGGGTCTGCCCAAGCAGTTCCTCTGAACAGTGCTGGATTATCATTGTTTTTATTTTGGCTATATGCTCTATATGCTATAGGTGTTGGTTTTGTATGCACTACCAAATTGCACAAGTTTTCATTTGTAGTAACAGATTACCTTTGTGCGCCGTCTCCTGTCTCTGCATCCTGGGGACACGCCAACCACACCAAGCCAGAACGTGACAGATGTCTGTGAATGCAGCTTGTTGTTACAATTCCGTATAGTAAATGGCATTGGCTGCAACTCTGCAACTCTCAGCTCATATGCACCTGGTCTGCGAAAGACTAGGAAGACGGAGCAGAATAGATCAGTTTTGCCAACTCAGCAACTTTGTCCTGTTTAAAAAAGGAACTGCCAACAAATCTAGCGACGTTTTCTGGTTGTATGGGACACTTCTAAAGATTTCTAAACAAATTAGTTTTTCAATTAGATGACATCATCTAGCCGCCCTCTCTCAGCCTCTTCAGGAGAACACTGTGTCTGTTGTATTGTAATCTATTAGACAAACATGGTTCCCAGCATTTTTTCAGTGCAGTACCGCATGTGGAATATATATATATATATATATATATATATATATATATATATATATATATATATATATATATGTATATAAAACTGTATATATATATACAAACCCCGTTTCCATATGAGTTGGGAAATTGTGTTAGATGTAAATATAAACGGAATACAATTATTTGCAAATCATTTTCAACCCATATTCAGTTGAATATGCTACAAAGACAACATATTTGATGTTCAAACTGATAAACATTTTTTTTTTTGCAAATAATCATTAACTTTAGAATTTGATGCCAGCAACGCATGACAAAGAAGTTGGTAAAGGTGGCAATAAATACTGATAACGTTGAGGAATGCTCATCAAACACTTATTTGGATCATCCCACAGGTGAACAGGTGGGTGCCATGATTGGGTATAAAAGTAGATTCCATGAAATGCTCAGTCATTCACAAACAAGGATGGGGTGAGGGTCACCACTTTGTCAACAAATGCGTGAGAAAATTGTTGAACAGTTTAAGAAAAACCTTTCTCAACCAGCTATTGCAAGGAATTTAGGGATTTCACCATCTATGGTCCGTAATATCATCAAAGGGTTCAGAAAATCTGGAGAAATCACTGCATGTAAGCAGCTAAACCCGTGACCTTCGATCCCTCAGGCTGTACTGCATCAACAAGCGACATCGGTGTGTAAAGGATATCACCACATGGGCTCAGGAACACTTTAGAAACCCACTGTCAGTTACTACAGTTGGTCGTTACATCTGTAAGTGCAAGTTAAAACTCTCCTATGCAAGGCAAAAACTGTTTATCAACAACACCCAGAAATGCCGTCGGCTTTGCTGGGCCTGAGCTCATCTAAGATGGACTGATACAAAGTGGAAAAGTGTTCTGTGGTCTGACGAGTCCACATTTCAAATTGTTTTTGGAAACTGTGGAGGTCGTGTCCTCCGGACCAAAGAGGAATAGAACCATCCGGATTGTTATAGGCGCAAAGTTGAAAAGCCAGCATCTGTGATGGTATGGGGGTGTACTAGTGCCCAAGACATGGGTAACTTACACATCTGGGAAGGTGCCATTAATGCTGAAAGGTTTGTACAGGTTTTGGAGCAACATATGTTGCCATCCAAGCAACGTTACCATAGACGCCCCTGCTTATTTCAGCAAGACAATGCCAAGCCACGTGTTACATCAACGTGGCTTCATAGTAGAAGAGTGCGGGCACTGGACTGGCCTGCCTGTAGTCCAGACCTGTCTCCCATTGAAAATGTGTGGCGCATTATGAAGCCTAAAATACCACAACAGAGACCCCCGGACTGTTGAACAACTTAAGCTGTACATCAAGCAAGAATGGGAAAGAATTCCACCTGAGAAGCTTAAAAAATATGTCTCCTCAGTTCCCAAACGTTTACTGAGTGTTGTTAAAAGGAAAGGCCATGTAACACAGTGGTGAACATGCCCTTTCCCAACTACTTTGGCACGTGTTGCAGCCATGAAATTCTAAGTTAATTATTATTTGCAAAAAAAAATAAAGTTTATGAGTTTGAACATCAAATATCTTGTCTTTGTAGTGCATCCAATTGAATATGGGTTGAAAATGATTTGCAAATCATTGTATTCTGTTTATATTTACATCTAACACAATTTCCCAACTCATATGGAAAAGGGGTTTGTATATATATATATATATATATATATATATATATATATATATATATATAATTTTTGCCAAGTACCTTCGAAGGCTCCCTAACCAACTTGAGTCTCTGCTGTGTTAATGAGTTGCACTGCAAATTATTTGGTATTTGGCAAGATTTAAAATTGTATTTCTAGAATGTTCCCTAGTTTTGAGAGCTATTTACCCTTTTTTAGACATTGACGTTAAATCACAAACCTAATTTTAACATGAATAATTACATTTTGTTTATTCTAGTTTAAAAATGGTAAAATTGGGAAAATAACTATTCAAGTAAAATATATTGTTTTTTCCCCACATAGATTCTGCAACATCCCGATGATGCTTAATTTAGGAATTGGAAGTTGAATAATGCTTATTTTCAGAATAAAATACTTATTTCTATCTTAAAAGTCCTGCTAATTTTGAGCTATACAAATCTTAATTTAGGATGCCGTATCAAGTAAAATTAACTAGCTGAATGGATGGATGATTAAACTTTTTTTTCCCTAATATCTAGTCTTTTTATTTTATATTTTGTCAGCTTGTTTTGCAGTGTGCATGTTCAAATTGTGATGATTTGATCTGTCTGTACTATAGTTTAATTTGTATATAGGCTACATAGTGTGTTTTTTATCGTGATGTGTATTTTACTGTTCTTTCATTGAATTATATATGATCCTATGTTGAAGAGGTTCATTTTGCCTACTGATGTCTATTTACAAATGGTTGATTTATATAGACTAGTAAGGTAAAGTTTTGTACCTGACCTGGATGAAGGCTGCAGAAGCATGGTAGCCGGAACTTGTCAGGTACAAAACTTTACCTTACTAGCCTATATAAATCAACCATTAAATAAATATATATGATCCTTTTATTGTTTTTTGGTAGATACGTTTAAGATCTGTCCAGCGACAACAGATCAAACATAGCCTTTCTGGCTAATTCCAGTGCATACTGTATACAGAAATGTTGATAAATGTACACGGTCCTTGTCAAATGAAGACTTCATTAAATATATAAATACAATTTTTAGTTGAAATAAAATAAGTGCATGGTTCTACTGACCCCATTTGAGAACCAGTGCATTAGATTATGCAGGTTTACTTCAAGAAGAGTCCAGTGAGTGTGTGTACACACTGTGGAGTCATGTATTTCATATTTAAGAGATACAATCGTGCAGACCAGCACGTGCCCCTCACGGATTTATGAGAGTTAATGCAGAGAGCGAGGCAGAGCAGACAAGTCTTCCCCTCTGGCAGACCTGCAGGCCCAGGGAAATTAATAATCTGCAGCCGTAAAAACCGTGCAGCCAACAGCGATGTGCTGTGGTCTTCACTACGGTCTGCTAGACTTCCCTCCAAGCTGATGTAGGGAAAATGGTGATAAGCCCTGAAAAAACAATCTTCCTGTCTTCACACTAGCAGATTTTCCTGGCGCTCATCTCTTGCATTTCTGAATAAGGAACACCCATTGAGGTAAACAATTTGATGTTTATGCCTGCTTGCAATATGACTCTTGTGTAACTTTTATTCACGTATTTATGTGTTAGAGAAATGTAGTACCACTCAACACTGTAATGAACATTAGCTGTAAAAAACAAGAACAATAATCTCATTCTTTGGGGTGCAGCTGGGGAGAGGAGATTTTAAAAGCCCCTCACATACTTGGTAGATAAACTGTGTATTATTACAGTAAGGAAGTGATCCAAATGGCCCCATTCCTGGGTGGATGTCACGTGAAAGGAAGATGGGGAGTTATTCATTTTGCAATGCAGTCTACTGAAAATGATTGAAAGGGCTTGTCTCGCAACTGACGCTGTGGTCAATATTGGAATTGCCACAAAACACATTTTAAAATATTCAACACTGAACTGCCATCAGGCGGTTAAAGTGGATCGTGTACCCCCCCAATTTGTCACATTTCATATGTCAGGTAAACTGCAACAAATGAGGCCTTATGAATCCTCTTCCTACTGTATTTCCACCCTTGTCTTGTTAAATGTATTCGGCAACACTGCAAGGAAATGCAAAATGTAGGGGAAGAATACAGTAATCCTGAGGTAAACTTCTCTTTGTCTTTCCCACCTTCACATTTTTACAGAATTATTTTTAAAAAAGTGTTTTGTTTTGAGACGACAACAATACGACCTTTAACTCATAATACTGAACTAGGACACTTTGAAAATCTGAATTGTATAATAGACAACAAGGAGATTTGTTAAGTATTTGTGGTGACTATTTATTGGTTGCTAAATGAGTACAGTCATACCCCCTTAAAATTGAACATATTTGGGATTTGATCAACAGATATGCACCTGGAGATAGACTGGTTGGCAACATTAAATTGGCCCTAGTGTGTTGATGTGAGTGTAAATGATTGGCTGTCTATCTGTGTGGGCTGTCATGATCTGGCAGCTCTGCTGCCGCCTGTCTGCTTTTTGTTGCAGAGCCTGGTTTTGGGGTCTTCGTGCACACCTGCAGTGACGTGCGGTGAACTATACAGCAGGTGAGGCAAAGATTCTTTTGGAGTTTTTTATTTTAATTTTTTTTTACCTAAATTCATATGTGCAGCTCTAATCATTAGATTGCACATTAGAATAACAAGAAAAAGAAGGGATTTATTTGCTTTCTTAAAAAACATTATCATAATGATATTATGATATGATAAATGGGTCCAAAAAGTATTTGATAAAGTTGTTATTAAATACCTTTTGGTCCCATTTGGTTTTAACTAAATAAATCAAGTATTGTGAGTGTATCTTACCTTTCTGTACTTGTATCTGAAGCAGCAATAGCTATCCTCCATGAAAACCTACATTGTATGATCACATTCATTTTGTCTTAAAGTCCAGTTTAGAGAAGTATTTCATCTTGGATACAATATATAATCCTCCATATTGGCAGACACATTAATTTGATTTAATGTTATTGCAAGCAATTAAACAATATGTTTGCATCTGACAAAACACACCCACAAACGCTGGTTTACTCTAATAAAAATGCCATGATTGTTATAAATACAGTTTTGAAAAAAAGGGGGAAAAAAGGCTGTCTTCCGCTGGAGAGACATGTGTCTGCTCGCACTTCTCCCAGTGTGGCGAGTCAGAGTGCTGCTAGCTTGTTGTCACTTATTCTGCAGCCGAGTAGTCGCAAGAATGATCCCTGGGATCACTAGCACCCTCTACCACTATGAGGCGGGAGAACTGCGAGCCTCAGCCAGTGCGTCTTCGCAGCAGTTTCATCGTGGGCCATATCGCGGTATCAGAAGCCTTCAGAGGGGCGCGTCATGATATTAGTCCCACCAGGATTTCGGGGCGTTGCGATCGCGCCAATTCACGCAAATTGAACCTATCCCTTGCAACTTTTACCAATCCCTGAAATTTCCCCACCTATTTTGGTTAATCATCGCCATTTTCACCAATCAAATTTGTCTGCTAAACAACTGTCTAACCAATGAAATGTCTCCTTGTATCACTGGGGGCGATTTTGACTTTTTGAAAATGCTGAGCAAAAGTCAAGCATTTTGCAGATGTGGCCAAACGACAGTATGTGTGTAAAGCTCATTCACAGTGATGCCCCAATGAACTAGCAGCTTGGGCTTTTCGCCCGTAGTCTAGTCTAACTCTCTAACAGGACACCCTGGTTCGAGCCCTGGGCAGGAGGCACAGGCGGAACCAAGAGGTTTAAATTGGTGCCTTGGCCCAGAGTGGGAGCGAGGTTTAACAGACGCCAGTGCGGCTCTGTGACAATATGTGCGCAAACCTCATCCCCTGAAGCTGTCAGAATCATGCTGGACAAAAAGCCAACAATTTAGGTAAATGGGCTGTTGACCAGTGCCAGAGGTGGGGAGTAACGTGCTACATTTACTACGTTACATTTTTAATAAATTGTACATACACACTTCTTACTTTTGCTTGAGTATTTGTGTGAAGAACAAATGCTACTTTTACTCCACTACATTGAGCAATCAGAGAAAGTTGGAGCTTGATTGATGTACTGTTTGTTACTCATTAAAATCATGCCTCAGAGACTGCGAGCTGTTAAAAAAGCCAGAGGTGGTGCAACAGAGTACTAGCGGTGTGTTGTAATGTTTTTCTTTTTGTTTGTTTTTCATGATTTCATATTTTCTTTCAGACTTGAGTGATTCCATGGTTGTTTTCACTCTACTTAAAGGGGAACATTATCACAATTTCAGAAGGGTTAAAACCATTAAAAATCAGTTCCCAGTGGCTTATTTTATTTTTCAAAGTTTTTTTCAAAATTTTACCCATCACGCAATATCCCTAAAAAAAAGCTTCAAAGTGCCTGATTTTAACCATCGGTATATACACCCGTCCATTTTCCTGTGACGTCACATAGTGATGCCAATACAAACAAACATGGCGGATGGACAGCAAGGTATAGCGACATTAGCTCAGATTCAGACTCGGATTTCAGTGGCTTAAGCGAAATTGAAGAAGAAACTGAAGCTATTGAGCCATATCGGTTTGAACCGTATGCAAGCGAAACCGATGAAAACGACACGACAGCCAGCGACACGGGAGAAAGCGAGGACAAATTCGGCGATCGCCTTCTAACCAACTATTGGTATGTGTTTGTTTTTAAGTGTTGTAATGTTTTTAAGCTAAATTTTTGGTAAACACAGTTTATGTATAATAATTTACGTAAAACCGCGAGTAATGAATAAAGTTTTCATCAATTAATATATTCTGTAGACATACCCTCATCCGCTCTCTTTTCCTGATAGCTGATCTGTCCAGTTTTGGAGTTGATGTCAGCAGGCCAGGGAAGCTAGGGTCGATATTCTTCTCTTGATCATCTTCGGTGGCATAAGGGACGGTAGAAGCGGTGTGAGCCAAGACATCCAGGGGGTTTAGCTCGCTTGTCTGCGGGAACAAACTGCCGCCATTGCTTGCCGTGCTACCGAGGTCCTATGTCCCTGAATAGCTCACACACTCCGGCAGATTCAATGGGGGTCTGGCGGCAGATTTCTTTGACTTTATCGTTGGAAATGCGTCTGCTTTGAGTGTCGCAGGATATCCACACATTCTTGCCATCTCTGTTGTAGCATAGCTTTCGTCGGTAAAGTGTGCGGAACAAATGACTGACCATTTTCGTCGGCTTTCCCCACACC